>NC_072731.1:169292062-169432062 GCF_026930045.1 Uloborus diversus
CCGATTTTTCGAACAAGGCGTCGTCTTTATGACGTCATAAATGATCTTCGGCACATTTATCTGCCGCGTTTCCACTTAATGATAATCAAGAAGCGAATTAAAATATTGCGCTCTTCGCTTGCTATCAACCACATCGTTTCCAGTGCACGTGAGTAAAGATGCGAATTAAATATTGTGGTCTGTGAATGGCAACAGCGAATGGCATTTCATCATTTGTGATATCATCGGCAGAAGCGTAAACAATGAAAGCGCACCAATTAAAGTTTTTTTTTTAAATATTAAACTTAGACAAATTATTTTTAAAAAATGGTCACATCCTATGTTTTTAAGCATGATCTCTCAGATTTTTTTTTTTTTTTTTTTAAATTTTGGAAACGATTCCATTATTAGAGACATAAAAATATTCGCAGGACCAAGTCATTCAAAATATCTTTTTCTTTATGAAACTTCGGTATTAAAATCTTCTTTTCTGCTCCTTGCTTGATTATTTCTTCAAGAAAATAGTAAGCTAAAGTGTAAATGGTTGCATATCGCTATTTTACGGGAAAGCAGAGAAAAATAAAAAATCACCTCAAGCAATGTGTAAGCTTTTCCGTTAAAATACGAAACTAACGCTCTTGTCTTATTAAACGACGCATTTGCCGGACGGTGCAGATCATACAAACCCGAATATATTTGTTTGCAGAAAGAAGTTTCATCAATAATTAGAAAAGAAAACACCTATCTGTAAGTAACCGGCACCATCTATTGACATTGTAGCGAAAGTCAGGAAATTGGATGAGCAGATTACAAGCATAGATACTGTGACGTCAGAGACTACTATCAGGAAAGATAATAAACTTGTTATTTTTTGGGTCGTTCTGGGATGTAAAAGAGAGATTATTGAGCTTGCTTTTCTCTAAGCGTAGGAGAACGCACACAATTTGTTCAGCGATATTTCTTCCCCGAGACAGAATTTCCGAGGAGTGTAAAGTGCCTCGCGTGGACTATTTTTTGGTTGAAGGGGATAACCTGGCCCCTCTTGAGCAGGTTTTCCAGAAATTTTGGAAAACTTTGAATGTTATTATTGAGCTGGTTCTTGTGGTAGTGGTTGGTACGGAAAATTAAAATGGATTGTTTTTTTCTTTCCAAGATTTCTACTCTTTCTTTGCTAAATATAAAATGCTAGGATGAGAGTATTGCTAGGATTTTTTTTGAGAAGGTGTGAAAAATACTGCTTGACATTTTTTGAAGGAGTGAAATTCATTTTGCAGGATTGATAGCGAATAGAGTGAAAAATATGGTTATCAATTCCGTGAAAAAACTAGCTTTTTAAGTAAGAAATAGAAGAGGTAAGGATAGAAGAGATTTTTTCTATTTTGATTGTTAACATTAAGAATTCTTAATATTTTGTATTTAATAATAATAATTAAAAAAATGTTGAAAGTGATGTTTGTAATCTCTTTTTTTTCTCCTTTTCCGCAATGCTTAATTTTTATATAAAATACAGAGCATGGATTTACGTTTGACTGAATTTCTGAGATATATTTCCGGGTTTTCAAGTGCTTTAAAATTATTTTACGTCATCAAAAATCAATAGGGTCAGATTATCTGAGCATAAAGCAACCTTTCTCTTATTTGAAATTTAGTTTTCGTATGGGAATTTTAAGAAAAACACGTTATTGATAAATATATTCTACATTAAATTCCAGTAGATAAGTATTACATAAATATTTTAAAAAATTTCAATTAACTAAATGTTCTATTAAGCTAGTGTTTTAATACTGTTTCATTACGTACATCACCCCAGGCATTTGGATAATGTGAATTTTTGAATTTAATAGTACGTTTATGATGTTAAAACGAACTTTATGATTAATGCAAACTTTTATTTTGTTATGATTCAATTGTGACAAAATCTATGCCGTAACTGTCGGAAAAAAACATTCATACGATGAAAATCAATAGAAATCATGTATAAAATAACCTCTATTATCCAGTAGGTTCTTTTAGTATTTTTGCATCATCCTTTACAGGAAAAGCATGCCGATTGAACATTTCTGACTTTTTCTCAAAATATGACTTTTAAAAATTTTTATTTCATCTTTGGTATGACTAGAGCAATAAATTTCAGCTTATTGTTCCTTTACCTGGATATTGAGTATCGTTATTGAGTATTCGTTGCACTACCATAGTCGGCATATTGCGTATCATTCTGCTTTAACTCTGGCTTAAGGATTGTAACTTACTGCTTATACCGAACTTTTATTTAATTGCTATATTTTCATGAGTATGCTCGATATTAGGGATGAGTCAATTAATTAGCAGTAATCGGTTTTCGGCCATAATCGGCCACTTTGCAAATTAATCAACGGGGGATATTTTTTTAAAATACTTTTTAATTTTTTTAAATCTTGAAGTATTCTTTAAAGAAGAAACCAATTGTAATGCATGCATTAACAATGAGTGAACGTAATTTTCTGCAACATAAATATTGCATGTAGCATGAAAGTATTCTGCCTAAAAAAAGAAAAAAAAATACAAAATTTGAATAAAACTGAATTAAATATAGAAACTAATTTTAGAGTTGACATTCACGTAACTCTATTTTACAGAATGAAATCCAGGTAATTTAAATTTTATTACAAACACATCAGTATTTCACGATTGTCAGGACAAAAACTATTTCTTGCTAGTTCATATATAATTCCTAGGATACTAATTACTGGAGGTGTTACCCTACGTGTTCATATATTAATTAATTCATTTTCATTTTTTCATTTAATAATTCACTTATTTATTCATTAAGTTACCTATTTTATTATACATTCACTATTTCATTCTCTCATTTATTTTTCCTCATATTAATGCATTTATTTTTAATCTATACTTTTTATTGCTTCAATATCTAGTCATTTATTCGTTTATTCTTTTATTTACTCATGCATTTGTTAAAAAATACGTTTAACACCTTAGTAGAAAATATTTCATCAGGAGAATATTTTATGTTTCGCTTTGCCCTACGAAAAAAGTGAAAATCTTCCGTTTTGTTTAAGGTGAAAATTTACCTCCAAAAAAAAAAAAAAAATGTTTTAATGCAAGTTTTATTATAAAAAAACCATTGTTATCTCTTTTTTTATTGTAACTTTTAAAACAAGTTTCCGACTTGTTCATTTGGAAAAAGAAAAATTATCTTAACTAGTTCACATTGTCCCTACATGCTTTAAGTTTTTTTTAACGAATATTGACGATTGAAATGTAAATTTCGTTGATCTTTGTTTTGAATAGATATGCGTATTGTCAATATTGTAACACCTGCCTCATATGTTAATATTTTTCTCCAGACTTACGTTTAGCTTGGTGCGATAAGATTACCTACTAATTTTCAGAAATAATATATGTGCTGAGTTAAGTGATTACTAATGAAAAAAAGTTGAACAATACTTGAAAAGTAATGTTTTGTATATTTCAAAAAATAAATAACTCCAAACTTAGAATTATTAGAGTTAATTATTTAAAGATATTAGGATTAAAATCAAAAAGTCCAAAAGTTGAAAAATTACGAAAAATAATTGAAATAGAAAAAAAAACTGATTTAAATTTAAAAAATCAGATTTTTTTACTGTAAAAAAAGTTTTTTCAATTCCTTATGTGTCTGTAATAAAAATGATTTTGTGACAGATTCAATGAAAATTTCCAGCTGCCTTTTCACGCATTTTGTTCACTTTCATAAACTCAAACAATGTCATGTATAAATATTCACCTACGTCCGTTTTGGGCTTTTCTTAGTATTACAGGAAAACGTTCCTGACCTCGTTTTGCTACAATGTATGACTGAAATACGGAGCTACCCATAAATACCCGTCAACCACTTAGCGAATTGCTGAGCAATTTATATTTGTATCGATTTGCTATAAGAAACTAGTCCCAAATTCAAATTTAAGACATCCTAAAAGTTGTACTAAAACAAGTGAAGATTTACGGGCTTTAAAGTGAAAGGAAAAATATTCCTCCTTTTTTCAGAATTTGTCAAAAGTTAAACATTTGAAGTTCTTTATTTCCATGCAAGAAGCAGTCATTCTCCTTTTCTTTATGCAGAAAGAAAAACACATTTGCCAATATATATTTGCTGAGTCAGCGCTTTCATTCCGAATGTTTCCTGAGAAATTACATTTCATTTTCATGAATTCTTTAGAGGGAGGACGAAGGATAAGTTTCTGTGCGAGTACTTGAAGCGTACAAAAGCTTTTATTAGTTGGTGAAAAGCATGCGCTTTCGTCTGGATAACATTTATATGATTTGTATGGAAATATCTGAATCATTAGTGGATCTTTGACTTAACGCTCAGTAATGTCAGTACTAATATCTATAACTATAGATATCTTCTTTTGTCCCCGTAAAGAAGTTCACAGACGTAATTCAGTCATATTTAATGTGTTTTTTTTTTTGTTTTATTTATTGTAATTAATAAAATATTCTCATTAGAGATGTTGCTTCAACGCCCCGTTATTGCTAATAGTAACTATATATATTAGCGGTAGGCAACTCGACAATCGCGATCGATCACAAGATCTCGAGTCTATTTCGGGTCGATCACGAAAATAATTTGGTTCCTGCTTTTTGTCTGAGTAGAATTATTAAACATTAATTTCTGGAATCAAGTTTGGCTTAACCTCTAAATCAAAACTTATTTAAAAGATCTCCCGACTTTTTATAGTGACTAAAACTTTTTTAGTCGCTTTTTCACCAGATTTAAAGCAAACATCATGCTTGGGTCTGAAAATATTATTTTATTGGTTAACAAAAATTTATTCTTGCAATTTACAACAACTACTTAATAAGTATTAAAGTATTTTTAAAAGAGTAAACCTGCAATTTGAACTCAGCATAGTCTCAACTTAACTTAGTATGCAAAACATCCGTCTTAGTCGTCAAAAGCGTATGCATCATGTCCCCTCTCCCCCCCCCCCCCCCCCGGCGATCTTGTGTTCACATTAACCTTGGAAAACTGATTTAGGTAGACGACCGCTGATTTATATCTTTCAAATTTTAGTTTCATATCCGTTATACGTAGTATTAAAAATTCTTTGTTAATCTTGAATTGTAACATTATCAGAATAAATTTCATAAGTATTTTACTTCAATGAGTTCGCAATCAAAATTAAAGTAAGATCATTTCTTTAAAGCATATTTTACAAAGTGAGAACCAAATTGAAATCAGACGTTTCATGACCAATCACAAGTTGTGAGATAAACAAAATTTACGATTTTTCAATGCCACAAATTTTCTACTTGTCTGGTAAGCGAAAATCGAAAAAGAACAAATCCGACGAAACGATTGGCCGACCCAACTCTATAAGTCTCATCTGATTTGATCCGTATGTCTGGAACATATTTTGGACATTGCTAATACCCACTTGACCGATATTACATTCTCTTCAAAACCACACACGAGGCAACATGGATAGATCTAATGCAGTAGTAGATCAAAGATTAAGTAGCGGCACGTCCGCCATCTTGGGGCTAAACGATACTTTCTTTTATGTCTGCTGTGGTGAAGTAGCGTGATTTGCTTCTGGCTAGCTTTTTCATTGTAGATTAATATGGAGTTAATAAGAAACTACAGTCAAAATACAAATCACGCTACTTCACCATATCAGACACAAAAGAAAGAAGTGTTTAGCCTCAAGATGGCGAACATGCCGCTACTTATTCTGCGATTCAAGGCTTTAGGCAAGGCTTAGCAAGGCAAGGCTAAGTTGTGAGAAAAGAGGAAAAAGGGAAGACCCAAGAGGATTCATTCTTGCTTCTAAGAATTGCCTCGAATTTTTGTCACAAAATCATTCACTAGTCAAGCAAATTAATTTCTTTGAATTTAAAAAGCGTTAAGACCTCTTTTGGAGGAAATTAGCTAATTGACAACAAACTTCAAGAATTTTCCGAGTAAACATTGTTACTGACTTGTGATGGTAATGTCAGAGACATTAAAGGTTAAGTAAAAATATAACACTGCGCCATGAGTTTTGTACATACTAACTGCACTGTTAACTTTATCAGATGCAGCCCTGATATTTCAACCTTAAACCGATTGCTTCTACGAATTTTAAAATTATGAAACATATTTTTTTTTGTTATTACCATACATATACATATATAAGGGAAGGTTTCTGTCAATGGACCGGTTCCATGACTGAACCGCTAAGACATCTATCCCCCCCCCACCCAAAAGTTTTATCAGACGTGGAATCAGTTTTAGTGCCTTTGTTTGTCTCAAAACAGTTCAATGCAAAGTCGTCAAGGAGTTGAATTAATAAATTATATTGTTAAACTCCAAGTACGATTTCCATCGTTCACTTCCCTTTTATTGACATTTCCATTTTGTTATAACATGCTTTAAATATCACTGAACAGTAAAACGGAAAAATTGATTTGAACGAGTGCATATTCAAATTTAATTCCACATATTTCACGTTTAATCAAGAATCGTCACAACAGTGATAACTATGAGAATATTCAAAACGACGCAGTTGCTATCACTGGACTGCTAGGTGTTTCCATGGATGAACCACCAAAAAAAAAGAGGTTCATTCATGAAAAATTACAAATATTATTAAAATTTCTTCTCAATTATCTTTAATGACTGATCAGTATTTTTTTAATACATGCGATGATAGGAAAAAACATTTTAAAAATAATTTTTGGAAACTCCCCTTAGTTATTATAACTTCAACTCAAAAACTTTTACAATCGATTTAGTATTTATACGAAACTAAATTTCAATGCAGCTTCAAGTACGTTTGCTGTTCCAGAAAAATACCAAAAGAAGTTAAACATAGCTAGTTGCCAACTGAGAACATGGAACGTGCTGTAGTAGCCTATAGGAAAAGTGACAACAAGCCGTATCGAAGTATGCCGCCAGTTTGTAATCCTAACGGCAACTTTAAAGATACACATGTAAGATAAAAAAAAAGAGACATAAGTAAGATTTGCTGTTGATTGGAAGCAAATTATTAGAAGTGTAGGCGATATACCCCCCCCCCCAAGCGGAAAGAATGATTGAATCATGTATTGAAGCTGGAGGAAACATCTTTTGGAATCGCTTTCAAAGATTTCATGGAATAGGCCTTTCTAGTGGCTGAGAGAAGTAATGTTTCCCACAGATTTAATAATGACAAAAATTGCTAGAAAAAATGGTTCGATGATTTCATGCGATATCACCCTGAACTAAGTCTTTGATTATCAGACAATACTGAAATAGCTCGAGTCTCTGGTTTCAGTAAGGAAATGGTAATGAGGTTTTCGAAATTTTAGGGAGCCTTATCGTCAAGTACAATATTGATGGATCAAAATGATTCTAAATGGATGGAAAAAAGGCTTCCCATAGTTCAAACAAAGCCTAAAATATTTTAACTCAGAAATTTATAAGTCATGCGTTGAAAAACATCAAGTGGTGAACGAGGTGTGGTGAAAACAGCTGTGTTGTATGAGTGCTGGGGTTATAAATGTTCCTCCTATGCTAAGAAATAATTAGAAAAAAAAACAATTTTTACTTTTTTGAATAACTTGCTATTATTTGTAGTCTTTATTGATCTTCTATAACAATAAGTTGTAATTAACGGTTCGATTTTCTTATTTGAGAATGTGGTCTGGCGATGGAAACTCAATGGTCCATCCATAGCAACCGGTTCCCATGAATGGACCACAAGGTAAAATATTTCTTTTCAAATTTTGTTCTTTATTGAATATAGTTAACATAAAAACAAATATTGTTTTTGAAGGAAAAATATGCTGAGTAATTATTCCTAAAGTTAATATAAAGTTTGAGTCTGAACTACTTTCCATAAAAAGTCAAAACTGTTATGTGGTTCACTGACGGCAACCTTCTCCTATATATCAGCGTTTTTGCAGAAAACGCAACTCTTTCCCAATGACTTCAGTACTTTAGACAAGAGCAGCTTTTTCAAAAGAAAATTATTTTTCTAGTTTAATGATTTTTTAAAAAATATTTTTTATGAAAACGGAAACAAAAGTTAAAATTTTCAATCCATATTATGAATCTCTCGTACCAATCAATGTTTTTCTTTAAAAAACAAAACACGCAAGCAGATTTTATTGTTCTGAATAGAGTTTGTTAAAGACCGTCTGCAGATGTAATGTAAGATTTCTCATTGTTATGGCGGCTTACTAACCTAGTCTCTCATAACAGTGAAAAAAAAGTATGAAATGTATGAATATATTGTATAAATATCGCTAGAAACAAACGAAAAAGGTTCAAATACTAGCTAAATAATTCAACTATTAAACAGAGAATGAAAATCATGTCTTTTTATTTAATAATACTTTTCTTTTAAGCTAAAAGATATATATTTCGCTTTCAAAAAATTGTCTCTAATTGTGAGAAGATATATTGGAAATAATTTTCAGCCTTACTCAAGTCAGAGAGAGACTTTTTATCTTACTTTAGAAAATCGTTAAACTGAGAAAAGTCTCGTTTAGTTACGGACGGAACTTCCTAATGCCTTTCATGTTAGCTTAAGAAATATTTCATTCCTTCTTCCTCAGTACATGAGTAAATTAGTATGAGATATTTACGGAATTTTTAAATGCTTATACTATTCAAAACCAGCATTATCGAAAGTAAATTTATATTTATGGGCAAGATAATAAAACATTTTTTTTTTACTTTGGATCGAGAGAAATAAGAGAAATAAAGGTGTGTTAGGAGTGTATTTCAGGTTCTTTCTTTCAGTCGAAAAAAAAAAAAAACACTTAGTTTTCGTTTCTGAGTCAGTAAAAAAGTCTTTCAGAAATGATTAGATTTTCTTTAACTTTAGTAGAAAAAAGACAGCAAGAACACTGTTTGAAAAATGTTTCCACTTCTAGGGTTCTCATTTTCAACTTCCACTGGAAATCACGTGGGAGTAAGCAATACAATTTCTAAACATTTTGGTTGATTTGTTGGAGAGGTTACAGTAGATCCTCCAATTATTCCACCGGACCCATTCGGAAAACTGGATTTTTTCCGAAAAAGGGTCTATTTTAACTAATTACTGTATGTAGTATGTTGATACTCATAATGGGAGAAAAAATCTGTTTTCAAAGAAAAAAAGCTAACAATTAACCAAATGGAAAGCAACACTTTTACATGGTAATAAACACAGAATGTATATACTGTACTTTAAATGAAAGTAATCGCTTTTTGTCCAGTCAATAGGTGGAAAAAAACGGGCTTGCCTTACAAAAAATGGGGTCAAAGATTTTATTTTTTTAATTTGTGTATACTAGTGCCAATATGAAAAAACCAAGTTATCCAACACGAAAGACCTCGGGAGAAGTTTTGGGGGCCGAAAACCCCCAAAAATTTGTGACTTTTTTTAGTATTTTCAAAATATCTCAAAAATGGTTAAAATTACAAAAAAACTTCCAATGCAAATGTTAAAGGGGATTAAATTTCCTTCAACTTTTGTCATTACAACATTTTTGTAGCATGAAAAGCAAGCGAGTTACAGCTTCTTGAAAGTCACACTTTTTCTGAACCCCCCAGCGAAGTGCGTGAAAGCTCATCGGATAACGGAGGAAAAAAGGAGAAACGCCGGCAGTTTGACCTTGGAAATCATTTGTCTTTCACAGTAGGTAAATGCCTCCGTTCCCTTTCACTTAAACAAAACACCCCCATTCCATCCCCCCTTTTTTTTCTCCAAATGAGATGAATCGACTCAATAGTTACTTCAGGGTTTGAGCGAGAGTATGTTTTATCAGTTTGTGTGTTCTGTATAATAATTTTTTTTCCCTAGAAATGATTGCGCCTGACCAAGGTTTTTTTTTTTTAAATTATTATTATAATTATTTGCGAAATCAGTTTGCATGAATGCAAAATAAAGATTGTGAAGGAGAAGGGAATAGAAAATCTTCAAAGATGCAGCGCAAAACTGCAAAATGAAGAACATCAGCGTTTTTTGAAGTTCTTAAAAGAAGTGACAATTCACACTGCCTGTCACAAATGCTATATCAATGAGCAATCAATCTCTTCCCTTGAAGTAATGGTTGAACCTAACATGTTAACTAAATTCTTCAAGAAAGATTACTGGCAAATTATAACAACAAGAATTGTCTTATTCAACTTCTTGAGACATATTTCGAAGAGTGGCATTGAAGTCAGGCAGACTCAAGATGATGCCGACTTACTGCTCTTTCAAAGGCAAAAGAAATTGAAAAGGTTGTTATAGTGGGCGAGAGGATATAGATCTGTTGGTGCTGATGACAGCTTTAGGACAGTCTTTCAGCAACTTGTTCTTTTTAAAACCTGGGAAAGGGAATGCTTGTGATTTGTTTTTTTCCCTTTGACCCCAGCAATATTCTTTTCATCCATACGTTTAGTGGGTGTGATACGATTTCGGCAATCTTTGGCAAAGGCAAAATTAAGTTGTACAAAATAGTCAAAAAAAAAAAAAAAAAAAACTCCTGAAATTAAGGAAGCTATTGAAGTATTTATGGACCCAATCTGTCATTATGATGCCTTAGCTGCAGCTGGAGAAAACATTTTGCAAATATTATACACAGGTGACGTAAAGTATTTGAACCTATCTTTGGATACTTTGCAATTTAATCTTTTTATGAAACTAGTATACAGGGCTAAGATAAATCTTGCAGGGCTAACTCCAACGTGCGGGGAGGGGGGGGGAGGATGCTGGACGTAATCACTCATATCGGCTCTACCACCAAATTCAAAGTTGGTTGGGCAACATAATTGAACCACAGAAATGGGGTTGGGAACACAGAAAGCAAGGTCTAATGCATGTTGACACGAAAAAAGATTCAGTTAGAATCTTTTGAAGATGGTGCCTTGTACCTGCAAGAAAAATTGTACTGGAGCCTGTTCTTGTCACAAGGCAGGTTTAAAATGCTCCAGCATGTGCAAACACTGCAGTGGCACAAATTGTGAAAATGTTGCAGAAATTTCATCTTTGGATGAGACTGCTGAAGAAGATGATTTGTTCCAGGAGCTTTTGGAATTACCGCAACAAGGAGATGAACAATTAAAGGACCACAGCTTCTTTCTACCCCCTACAGATTCTGAACCGGGAGAACCTGGACATTCAAAACTGCTTCGAAGAAGATACACAGCGTATTCTGTTGTCCTTTCTCTATTTGTTTTAAGGTCGAATGAATCTCTCTGTAATTTAGATCTGTATTATTATGTCTGTAATTAATCTGTACTAAGCTTCTACAGTTTGATTTTCATTTTGAAAGGTAATTCTTTTGGGTTTTTCATGCCTCAAAAAGTCAGTTTCTGCAGAATTTTTTCAAAGTGTTCATTACGTATTATTATTGTACCTTTATTTACGCATTAATATGTCTATTGTTTGCTTATTATCACCCTAATATTTATTCATTCACATTTATATTTGAATATTGCATTTTCGCTTGTAATGGAATAGATGGTACGAATTATGTGCTTTAAATGAATGAGAAGATTATGTAATTCAATTACAAACTGCAATATAAATCATATGTTATTGGAGTCTGACTGAAGACTACCTCTGTCAGACTAGAAATATTAGTTCGTGAACGGTGGGGGAGGGTTTATTATTATTGTATCAGAGCATAGGATGCATGACTGTGTTGATTGTTTGCTTATTAGCTGTCTAATATTCATTCCTTCACATTAATATTTAAAAATCGCATCTCTGTTTGCAATAATTAGACTAGAATGTACGAATTATATCCCCCAAATGAATGTATATATTGT
Organism: Uloborus diversus; assembly: GCF_026930045.1. Lineage (NCBI taxonomy): Eukaryota > Metazoa > Arthropoda > Arachnida > Araneae > Uloboridae > Uloborus > Uloborus diversus. The sequence goes on from NC_072731.1 coordinate 169,303,791, forward strand.
GTAATCCAGTTACAAACAGCAATATATCATCTATTATTGGAGTCTGATGAAGACTACCTCTGTCATATCAGAAAAGTTAGTTCGTGAGCAGTGGGGAAGGTTTTTTTTTTTATTATTGCATCGTCGTATGTGCTTTAAATGAATGTGTATACAGTGGCTCCCAAAAGTCTTCGTACACCTACGACTTTCAACGAAATAGGCCCCAACCCATTGGTTAGAATTAATATTTCGGAATAGGCATTTAATTATAAGATCTATGATCAATTTTAAACAAAACTACATGAAAAGTTTTTAAAAAATATTAAAACTTAATTTTTAAAAAATCAAAAACCAAAAAGTGCCGGAAATTCTATGTCACAAAAGTCTTCGTACACTTTATAAATTGTCTATATATTGTTGAATAATCTAACTTTTTATTAAGTTATTAATTAGTAGAATATCATACAGTATTCATAACACCTTTTAAACGTCTGGGAATAGATTTCATTCTTTTTTTTTCTTTTTTTTTTGCGTAATTTCTGAGTAAGTATTCAACCACACTTCGAGTCTTGCCGTTTCTAGCTCTATTTTCGTTTTAAAGCCGTATTTTCGTTGTCTAGCCTATAGATATCTCTAAATACGTTACATTAAGTTCAAATCTGGAGATTGAGGGCGTATTTTCTAAATTTTAGGACGATTTTTGAGGCACTAGACGCAAACGTTGAAAACCGTATGCTTCATATCGTTATCTTGATTAAAAACAAAGTTGTTTCCAATAACCAAATTTTTGGCTAAGAGTTCAAAATTGTTTTTTAAAATATTAAAAGGAACAGCATGATTCATTATTTCATCAAAAACTCCAAACTACCAAGTCCTGATGCTGATATGCACCCTCACGCTAGAACACCTCCACCGTCGTGATTAACTGATCCAACTAAGTTCTTAAGATTAAGTTCCTAATTTTTTCTTCTACTTACAATTATGCAGCAATGTAACCAAATATGTTGAATTCATTTCAATCTGTAAGTAAGACGTAATTCTAAAACGTTTTGAGCTTATTTGTCCTTGATTTTGCGACGAAAAGCGTAAGCATTGTGTTTTTCGCGCGACCAAGAAATTTTCTGCGGGAAGAGGCCCCATTTAATCCAGCTAATCAGAGAACTTGGCGAAAAATTTTAGGTGAAAATTAAACTTAAAGTTTTTCTTTTAACTCTGTAGAAACTTTTACAGCACTCAAATGTGTATTTTTTATAATTCTTTCAACTTTAAATCTCCGATCACGTTTTGTCAACTTTGCCGGTTGACCTTTTCTTACCTTGTTTTCGGTCCGATTCCTTTGTTTAAAGCATTTTATAAAGCACTCTACTATACAAACAAATAAATTAACTAATTTAGAGTCATTTCAAACCAATTTACCGCTACTGTGAGAAACAAATTCAAATTTTGAATGGTGTCTGCGGTTTTTTACGAATAACAGCGATTTAATAGCAATAAGCACAATAGTAAGGAATAAATAAACAAAAAATTAAAGCCAAATGACTTATAAGGGTCAACACAATGCAAAAATATTAATAAAACGGCATATGACACTTTTAATCATGAATTTATTCGAAAATATTTGAGTGTACGATGACTTTTGTGGCGTGTTATTTCTCTGTCTCTTCGTTTTCTGACCCATTTCAAAAAGAAAATCCGTCAATATTTTGAAAACACCAATGCGTTGTACTTAGAATGACATAGGAATGATGTGAAAAAATATTGGACTCCATATTCGAATTCAGTTTCGAGTTATTTTGGTTTTACTAAAAAATTTCAAAGTGTACGAACACTTTTGGGAGCCACTGTATATATATATTTCAGTTTCATAATACATCGTTGGGCAAGAAACTCAAACTACTCTAACTTTCAATAAACTCTCTGAAACTAAAGTTTCTATTCAAGTTCTAATAGTTATGACGCCTAGCTTTCGGTGTGAAAGCTTTTTTTTTTTTTCGGAGTGGAGGAAAACTGCCTATTTTCAAAGAGCTATAGCAAGCTTGTTATTTGTGCTACAAAAAAGTTTTAAATGCAAAAGTTGTAGGAAATTTTATGTTCTTTAAACTTTATATTTAAAACTTTTTTCTAAGTTGAACCATTTCGGAGATATTTTGGAAAAAAAAAAAAAATCATACATTTTTATGGTTTTTCGGCCCTCAAAAGTTCTCCCGGGGTCTTTCGTGTTGGATAACTTGGTTTTTCCATGTCGGCACCAATATGTACAAATTAAAAAAATAAAATCGTTGACCCCATTTTTTTGCAAGGTAAAATGTATCTATTGACTGGACTAATCAGCGATTCAGATAGTAGGAGTTCGGATAATTGGAGTTCTAATGAATTTAGTTTTCTTAAGTTTTACATTTAAATACAATTGAACTCTTCAATCCAAATTAATTGAAAATAGGGAAAGTTCAAACAATCCAATCATTCGGATTACGAAACATATTATGCTTTTTCTATGTCTTGTACGCAACATCAGCTAGAAATAGGCTAAAATACATCATTAACCAGGGTTCAACAAATCCCAAGGTCTAAAAAATACAGATTGCCGGAGCGACTAAAAATGCTTTGGTGATTAGTTCAATTTTTCAAAAGTCAAGTTACACTGAATTTTCCTATAAACTGTATCAAATAGTTTGTCTAGAGCGTTTTTTTTCTTGGTTTCTAAGGTTTTACAATTTTTGTTGGTCTTTGATCATAAGTGTTACAGAAAAAAGATAAAAGCTTTTCAGTGCCAATTAATTTATAGCAGACATCCAATCTAAACAATATTACAGTAGTAAATTACATCAATAAGCATACAATGCAGTACAGTATTGTACTACTGTGATAAAAATCTGCTTCTTCAAGGTTTTAAAATTTACGCCAAGTCTTTTCGAAAGCACTAAATTAGTTTGATTTATAGCTCATGTATTTCCTTTCTCCAGCGTTCGAATTAGTGGACGTTCGGATAACAAGTGTTCGGATAAATAAAGTTCTATTGTATGAGTATGACGATTTATTATCTTGAGTGCACAACATTTGTTTTAGTGATCTTCCATTATGGAAAAAGCTTTTCGTATAAAACTTTTCATGAAAAAATAGTACCACAACGGGTTGTTTGGAATATTTTTAAGCTTTATGAAATAGACACGTTGGAGTTTGCAACGTAGGCTCTGAACCAATTGAAAATATATTCCTCTTAAGAAATTGGAAATTTGAGTTTGCTTTTTGCAAAAAAGACTTTGAAGATTTGAAAGATTCGCAAAAAAAAAAAAATGATTAAAAGAAAACAGTTAATTATAAAAGTATTATTCAGAAATGCTCCGCACAAAAAAGGTGAATTGTCTACTGTATGCTGTTATGATACGTTATGATGAATTACATTTAAAAATACTAAAGCGAAATCATTTCACTAAGAAAAGTGCTGTAACAGAAACGAGAAGAAACAAATTGGAACGATAGTATTACAAATTTTCTTAGAGATTATGAGTTCACGGCGATGAATCGTACTTAAATTTCTCAAATCCAATTACAAGTCATTAAAATAGCTTCAGCCAATGTAATGGATACTCTTTCGTCCGTAGATTATTCAGAAAAGAATAAGGAAGAAAATTAAAATCTCTCTCTCTATTTTGGATTTTCCTTGGACGAATAGAATTGAGAAAGGAAGGTCCATTTGCCAATAGTTTTAGCTGATTTTGTGAAGAATGTAAAGAAATGTTAAACCTTACGCTCATCTTAAACATAAAAAAAGTTCATTCTATATGTTATTATTTTGTGTAAGTGTGCTCGAAATATTGAATGGCAAAAAATAATAGCAATTGGTAAATTGAAATAGATTCTGTTAAAATGTATTCAGATCTTAAACTAAAGCTCATTGCTGTTTATAATGAAATTTATCTTATTCGTAGAAAAAGTAGCATTTTATAAGTTCATTTCCACAAAATTATAATCTTCTTCTAGAAGGACGTTTTGGGATTTTTTCGCCAAAAACTTCTTTTATAAACATGAAAATTTTCAGAAAACAATACGAATCAGGCGCTTTACAATGCACGTGAATTTTTAGGGACATAGTGCAATTTAACGCTTTCCCCATTAAACGTGATTGGTGCATCTTAAGAAACAATGCATCGCTTCAGAGAGAAACTGGTTTGTAGATAGATCTCAGAGGGATTATATCCTACTTTGGTTTTGGTGCAAATGGTTGAAGAGTGGGGGAGGGGGGGGGATTGAACGTTCATTCTTGTTCAAAGGGGAGGTAGAGCATTTAAACGTACTTTCTCATTGATTGTGCATGCTAAATCTCGGAAGTCATGCAATGATTCTGACAAAATTTGGTGGATGTGTGGACCAAGATAGAAACAGCCGCTGACTTTGATAAAGATCTGCTTCTTCAATGTTTTAAAATTTACGCCAATTCTTTTCGAAAACACTACATTAGTTTGATTTATAGCTCATGCATTTTATTTCACCAGCATTCGAATTAGTGGACATTCCGATAACAAGTGTTCGGATAAAAGACGTTCTACTGTATGAGTATGACGATTTATTATCTTGAGTGCACAAAATTTGTTTTCGTGATCTTCCATTATAGAAAAAGCTTTTCCTAAAAAACGTTTTATGAATTTTTAGGGACATAGTGCAATTTAACGCTTTCCTCATTAAACGTGATTGGTGCATCTCAAGAAGCAATTCAACGCTTCAGACAGAAACTAATTTGTAGATAGATCTCAGAGGGCTTATATCCTACTTTCATTTTGATGCAAAGAGTTGAAGAGGGTGGGGGGAATGAATGTTCATTCTTGTTCAAAGGAGAGGTAGCGCAATTGAACGTACTTTCTCATTGATTATGCTTGCTAAATCTCTGGAAGTCATGCAATGATTTTGACAAAATTTGGTAGACGTGTGGACGAAGATAGAAACAGACGCAGATTCGTTTTTTCCGCAATCACCTCGAAGAAGTGGCTTAATTCATTGTCTGCGAGAGTCAAATCAGTTTAGATAACCAATATGAAAGAAAAGTTAAACATTTTCACTTACGATCGCTTCAAAAACGCCGAAAGTTAGGAATCGAACAAAATATCAAATATATATATATATATATATATATATATATATATATATATATATATATATATACATATTTGAAGTTTTACAGGGCTCCTTTAAAACTCAGTCTCCTTTTGAAGGACTTTAATTAACAAATTCATAAACTAAACACCGAATAAGCATTCTGGAGCAAATTCAGTGGTGAAAACGTATAGGGGAGAATGTTGTATCTTGGGACACTTTTCATATTCTAGTTTTTAGCGTCAGTTATTTGAATCAAATTTAAAATCTAAAAGTCACGTTAAAATACCCCAATATACTTCTAGGCAATATATTTTTTTAAAATTCAGGGCGTTTGAAAATAAAATATTGCTAGCCATTTAAAGTAAAAGTTCCAAGCTGTCCCAAGGTACAACATCCTATTGTACCTTGGGAACATCCTGTTGTACTATGAGAAAGTCTTCATGATTCAGGAAACAGCCATATACTTAAAACTATATCGCACCAAAAAAAAAGTTTTTTCATGGTAGTGAATTAAATTATGAAAAAATAACAATTAACTATGAATAATGAATAATGAATTATTATCTAACATTAAATATATGTATATTCAGTAAATTACCGCCCATTAACCAGGTCTAAAGCAGAAATACGTGAAATATTTAAAGTACTTCTTTTTTATAACAAAATAAAATTCAGTTGATTAAACTTACAAATGCAATGACAGAAAAAGAAATAAAAACGAAGAAAATATTTAGGGGAAGACCGCCTATATTGGACTTTCTAAGAGCAAGAGGCCCGTGTCGCTAAATGTGAAGCAAAACAAAAATAAAAAATAGGGCATCTCAAGCCAAATTTAATTAAGAACCGCCATAGCTACTTGCATTTTCTATAAATATGACGATAATTTAAAAAAAAGATATTTTTGACAAAGTTGCAAAAGTCCAATTCAGGAATGAACCATGCGCTTCCTAAATTGGACCGTAATAGTAAATGATATAATAACTTGCTTTTGAACCGTACAGTCTTTTTACAGAATTTGCAACAGAATTTCCTTTGTTTTGTGCTATTTTGGCACAGTGTTGATGAACCCACTGATGGCATTTCATACACCAAAGCATGCTTTGCACTTCATCTCTATGGCAAATATTGCAATACTAGTTGTTTTGTGCGGTTTTTTGCTCCTCCTTTTGCGGCTTTTTCTGTTCTGTGTCCTTTTTTTTTTTTGGCGATGACGTTAAAATGCTTGCCGAAATAGTTTCCTTCTTCTTCCTTTTATTTTTTTATGCAAAGGTAATATGCCACCTTAACGTAATCATCAACTGAACCGGCGATCATAACTTGATGAGAACTAACCACTGATTCCTCGGAATTTGCATTAATTTTATCCGTACATTTTTCTTGTGCACCTTGAACAGCTGGCATCGAACATGTAGCATGTTTACTTTAGTAGTTTCATCTGGACTGCAAACTTCTGACTCGGCTGCTGCAAAATCGCTGTCATTAAACACAATTGTACTAATAGGTCAAACTGCTGTTCTAGAGAATTCATTCACAGAACATTGGCCATACTTGCAGTTTGTCCATAACAGTCATCTAACAGTTCTTTTATTTTACATTGGGTAATGGACTTCGTTGGATGTTCTCCCATCCACGTAACGCAGGTTCGATTGAAATATGTGGACAGAGGCTTGAAAAATGCCACGTCTAAGGGTTGTAAACGATCCTTAGTGTGTGCTGGAAGATGAAGCATTATTACACCGTTATCGTTAACCAAGTTCACAGAGTAGCCCCATATCTTCATTCCTACAAACAGCTAAGGCTCTTTCAATTATTTTTCCCGCCTAAGAACCACATTTCCCTTTCTAGACATCTTCTAAAACCAAGAATGATAGAAATTAACATAGCTTGTAATTAATAAAGAAATCAGCTAAAAAAGAGATTAACGAGCATAAATTTCAGTCAAATTAAAAAAAAATAAGGAATTTTATCTAACAAAATTGAAATTGAAGCTTCTGGCTAAAAATAAAAGAATATATATATATATATATATATATATATATATGTATGTATTATGACGTAGAAGGTCCTAAGCAACTTACTCAATATATACCAGTGTGAATGCTTTCATAAGCCTTAATTTATATTTTAAGTAATCCTAAAGGCGCATTTTAATGCCATCACTAAATTATTTTCCATGAAAAAATTAAAAAGTTTGAATTTCATGTTCTTAAACTGGACTACCGGTCCTTCAACAAGTAACGTGAACAAGCACAAATTAAAAAACTATGTTTAACAAAACTGAAATTGATGCTTATTGGCTAAACACCTAGTTTTATGTGTGGTCGCTTCTAGAAAGTGTGCTTAGAAAAAAAAAAGTCAAAATGAATTTCTTGAATTAGTGTTCAAATATGCTCAAAATAATCCTAACTATGTAATTAAGTTACACTAATCACATATTTTATAACGTGGTAAGAAAAAAGTTTGATTAGTTACATATTCTTAAATTGGACCACCGGTTCAATATAGGAAATATTTTTCGGTCAAATAAACGAAAACACGCCATTTTTCTTCTTTTATTTATACCTTGTCAAAAAGTTTCCCAATCGTGCATGTAAATACATTGCTGTAATCCCCATGAAATACTGTTTATAATACCATAAAAGCAATTTTCTCAGTTCACAAATTGTAGTATTATTCTACTAGATTCAAGTTCACAAAACAAGATCGAACACATTTTCAACACAAATCACATCGTAACTCAAGCTAAACAGATCGAAATGTGACGAAACTTCATCTTCAAAAGTTTCAGGCACAAGATTTGTATTTCCACCGGTCGAGTGTCTCACAGAGCTCTACAATAGATTTTAAGTCCCCGGTCGAATTTAAGCAGTGGTCCATTATAAGCGGTCTTCCCCTACTTTTGAGTCATGAAATTTGTTTCTCCCACAAAATCGTTCGTTTTACTCATTTGATGCTGATTTTTACTGTGGCACTCTTTTAGTAGTGAAGGTTACTATTAGAGATTACAAGACCATGGCTGCTAAAAATAGATTCTTAGAAATTAGCAATGTCCTAAGGTACAATACTCTCTCCTACTCTGATGTTTAGTGCGTTTACTTTAGATGTCAACTAAAAGAGTGGTTTTTTTTAAGTGAAAAATTCGTTCGAAGCTGTTAAGTGAACTATAGTTAGAAATTAAACTTTTTTTTAGCACACTCTGAATCTAATTTTCAGCCTTTTAATTAGTGTTTCTACAAAAAAAAAAAAAAAAATATGATGTTTCATTTTTCAAAGCCCATTAAATTTAGGTAAGATCAAATAAGGATTTTTTTTATCGCCTTAAAAGGATGCATCACACTTTATTTATGCACTTAATTTATATTCCTCTTACAAATAGCAAATTGATGACACAAATGTTAAATTTGAACCATTATTTCTCAAGCTGTTGCGACTTCTAACAGTAGTGTCAAATCCAAGATGGCCGAAATGCGACAAAAATTCTCGTTTTTCATTTATCTATATCTAGGTCAATAACAGGGAAATATTTAACAAAATTCATTACGAGGGTTTCACTACCTTAGTTTTAACTGGCCTATTCTTTTAAAAACCGTTACACTAAAGGCAATGTTTTTTTTAAATATTAAGTACCCCCAACCCCTTCCCAATGCTATAACTCCAAAAATTTCTTTGAAATTCTTATTTGGTACTCATTTGTTAGAAACATATGACTTAATTCAACAATTATAAATAAGTACTTTTGTACAGAGTTAAAACTAATAATGAAAATAGTTAATTAACCCCAATCTATTGCTAGTTCCTTGATAACTGTGTGTATTTAGACTCTTCATTAATATTTCTTTTATTGTGCAATGATAAAGGGGTGAAACTTGTTACTGAAAATAAGTCTGAGCAAATTTTATTTTTAAATGAATATGATTTATTTTTTTCAATTACTGGTTTCTGTATTTTATAAATACCCCACAAATAATATATTCTTCTTTTACGGGGTTGTCATGCTATATAAGTTCTAATTCACATATCACTTTATCTCTCTTCTTCAACGGGGAAGCGATGATTAATTACGTTATTTAACTTGTAGCTGTTTGCAACTGCACTCAGAATTCAATCTTCCTTTCCGGAAAATTGCACTGTATAATTGCTTTTTCCAAAGAAAGTACGTTGCAGTTACCAAAAACCTGCGTCTCCTGATAATGACATTGCTACCAAATAAAATACATCTTCGCGATTCCCGCTTATTTACTACAAAATGAAAGAAAAATTAAACGAAATGCAGCCATCGTTCTTTATTCTCTTCCACTACAATGAATCTATGGTTATTAGTTTTTTAAGTGAAGTTTCAGAACGGGTGTTCAATATTTTTATCAATGAATTTTAAGACTGTTTATGTCTTTAAATAAAATTTATTGCATTTTTCTCTATTTGCTAATTGTGAATTTAAAGTAATGAATATGAAAAGCTCTTATTATTTCTTCTTCTTTGCATTATGAAAAGCGTGTTAGATATTTAATGCGTAGTAATTTCTCATGAAATAATTAAAATACAGTGTTTATTCTCTTCTATTGCTTTTATCTCACGCTATCATTTGTTTCGCTTATTGAGCTTACTTTTTTTAGAAATAAATTAAAATTAAAGCTTTAGCTTCCATGGTTTTTAACAACCTGTATTAATCTTTAAACCCCATTCTTTTACTGTATTTTTTAGAATAATTGGTAGGAACACTAAACAAAACAAATAACTTTATTTAGGCTACTAAAGGCTTATAATAACACATAGAGTGTTTAAAAAAGTTAAAAACTCAGTTCTAGTTAGTCTGACCACCGATTAGATGGAATGACAAACATGCGGTTTACAGGCGGAAATGGACGAATGTATTAGTTTTCAGGGATGTCAGCTTTTGCAGATGTATGTTAGCCTCTAAATTAAGCAGAGTCTCGTTCAAATGAGCGGAATACGCGCATCAATTTTTATTTTCCCTTTTCTTTCAGATAGACTCATCTTAACTGGACGTTTGCCAATTCCATACAATCCGTGGGCAGATTGCAACTTAAATGCTCCAAACAAACTTGTTATTATATATATATATATATATATATATATATATATATATATATATATATATATATATATATATATATATATATATATATATATATATATATTTGCTTTTCTTCCTTGACTGTAAAATGCGCAAAGTACAAAAGTGATACGTACTCGAAACAATTGTTCTGAGTGCTTATTTTGAAGTAAAACATTGCATGTAGCTCATGAACTGCCAAGGGTGAATAAATGCCAAAACATGAACTTAGCTTTACAAAACATTTAGAAAAGGACGAGGGGTGATCGATCCAACTTCAACTCATCAGGCACCCGGGAGCTTGAAGAGTTGCAAAAACACAAGTTTTCGCGATTAAGGATAAAAAGTTTTAGTTACAATGTGGTCGTAATAAATTTTAACAAGTTTTTTCTAGAAAGCAAAACAGGCCTGGTTTTTGTACTTTGTGCTGTAGTTGTAAAAAATGTTTGGGTTGGCTAACCTTAGGCTTTGGGGGGACTCACCAAAATAAAAGATGATTTGAAAAGACGGCGTCCTCTTCACCAGGTGCAACACTGCTTATACTCATGTAAATGTGCTGTTAGTGGTAATATAGCTTAAAAGCAAGGATTAAGTGAGTATTATCCTTCCAACAAAAAAAGGCACAATATAACTTCACGAAGAAATATTTTAAATCAAAAGTTAGTGTCTAAAGTATTGGTATGTATGTTTTTAAAACAAAGTTGTTTATTACGCTGCATATTCGTCTACCTCGGCACAAAAATATTTTGGTACCGTTGCGACCGTCTTTAGAATATTCCATCAGACTAAGGACATCAATTCTTTAGTTTTGTTTAAATTTCCACTCTAAAATTCTCAATAGATTATGTGTAACTGTCCCCCCAAAATTCCATTTAAGATTTAAAATAATAATTACTCAAAATCACTATTAGGACAGCGACATTTGAATGTAAGTAATGTCTAATTATCTCTACCAGTTTATGTCAGCATACTGTAAAAAGTATCATCAGTATATGGAAAATTTGTGAAAGTCCCCAGTGGGATATTTTTTAAAAATCCATATAAGATAGTGCATTTTTTATTCTTAAAAAGTACATATGAATCACGAATTGTCAAAAGGACATAAGTTTTAATGAGTCAAAAACGCTCGTTTTGTTTTTTTTTTTTTGTTTTTGTTTTTATCACAAACAAATCACAGCACGCATCACATAGAGTAGACCGGGGCACATTTACAAGGATTTTTTTCAATGAATTTTCTAATTTTTATGTTTGAACCTAGGAAATTTTAGACCTTGTGGTTTTGTGAAGAAGTTAATGAAGTCGAAATCTGTATATTCGGTTGTTGCTCAGCTTGTGTTTTTAAAGGCAAAAAAAAAAATGTTTTTTTGAGTCCAAGTCGGTAGCGTAAACTTGCTCCGAACACAGGGCAAGTTTACGCATCAAGTGGGGCACGTTTACGCATATTAAAAATGATACCAAGGAGTAAGTGTAATAGATATTTAACCAAATTTAAAAATTTTATTTCTCTTCAAACACTTTAAAAATAAGAAAATCTCAAACAATTAATTAAAGAACATTTTATATTCCTAAAATCATAGGACTTATTGCTATTTAAAAACAGAAACTATTTAGTCATCTTCTTCATCACTGTTAGATTTAAGTAACAAAAATAAAGTATTTCTTTTCGCCTACTTAATGGGACTGCGTTTTGATATCGAAGGCATGGAACTCTGTCTTGCTTTTTCTTCGATTGGTTGTGTGCTTTCAAACAATACATGCAAGCACAATTTTCCACTTCTTAAACACAATCGTTCATTAATTTCCTTTTTACAGAATGTACTAACTTTTTCCCTTTCGTAGTTTTTGGTTTCATACTTTTTTCTTTGATGTCTTTTATTTTTCTATTTCTGCTTCAATAGAAACTTGTAAATTTTAAAGTAATTTCTCCTTTTTGTTTAGTTTTGCCCCATTTTTTTCTTTGTAGCTTTTAACTGCTATTGTCTGAGGGCTTCTTTAATCGGAGTATCAGTTAGGATTCTGAGCATCTTTATTTTATTTTCCTTTCCTGATTCTTAAGCGTTGGTCCTACTTTGTCAAATGGTTGCAGTTGGGGTAGTACACATGTGACGGTGTGGAAGGCCTACTAAAAAAATACTTGGATTATCGATAAGCCTTTTCCCTATTTTGACATCTAACGTGGTTCTGTTAGTGTTTTGAACTTAATGTATCTACTATCTTCAAAATAAAGAAAATGTATTTCAGGCTGAATAGTGTATAAAATTAAACTTGAACAATAATTAATACAACACTATATGATTGTAAGCTATACGATACGAATCTTTTACTTAATTTAAAATGAATGGTATTTTCAAAACTAAATTTACTGAAAATAGTAATGATTTGAAACAGTACAGAGCGAAAAAAGCATCCGAGGCCCTTTAGAAGTAAGAAAGAGTAGTAAGACACTCAGTAAGAACGTGCTTAAACGTGCCCCAATGAAAATGCGTAAAAGTACCCCTTCGGCAAGTTTGGATTTATTCTTAACGTGCAAGAAAATTCTGTCCATACAAATACAATTCTCAAAAAAGTATAAACTTCTGCTCATTTTTATACATTTATTTGTTCTTAACTTTCATTTTTATATTTACTTACAATAAACTTTAAAATCTTCAACACAAAATTTACTCAACTTGGTAGAAAACAGATTTTCCTATCCGCAAGCTAAACCGAAGCTCCACAGATGCTCAAAAACTTGTGAGAATATTGGCTAGGGAGCCAGCATCAATCTGATATGACTCTTGGCTCTCCAGTTGTAACTCGTGGGTCACATTGTTTGTGACAAAACCAATAACATGTCATTAGAGAACAAAAAAATAAATCGTACTGAACCGTGGCAACATAAGCCACGCCCGCGAGCACACATTACAAAAACAACACCTGTAAAAAGTATCAAAAAGCAATAACTCCAAATTCAGTATCTTCCCTATGAAATATAAATTTTGAAAGATTTGGAAACCGAAATATTCTTTTATTTTGTTTTACTGCTATACCAAATGCACTGTTCAGCAAATGCAAAATAGTACTCTATTCTTCTAAACATCTAAAGTTTTATCTGAAATTTATCAATGCAGTCAATAAATAAATGCCACAATTTCCACATAATAAGAATATTTTTCACCCGCAAGTTTAGAAAATAATATATACTATTATAAGACGAATGAACTCGCATTGGAAATGAAAATATTGGCTTTAATTTATTTTATGCTCAAAATGTAGGAGAATTTATAAGAATTCCGTATTTTAGCTAATTATTATGAACTTTAAAAGGCAGTCCGCAATACATGCATTAATAAAACTGAACCAAACAAGGCTAAATGACAAATAATGTGACAAAAATTTAAACATAGATCTTAGATAAAAAATATTTTACTCATGAAAAATATTAAATTATAAATAAGCGTCTATAAAAAGTGATTTGACACAAAAGAGAAATTTTCTTTTTCCAGTAAAAACTATTTACAGGAAAACATATAGTGTTCTAATCCTTAAGCTCCTTTGAATGCATAATTTCCAATTCCAGAGCTTAATTTTCACGACACACGTTAATAAAATTAGCACAATAAGCACAGAATTTGTTAAATGAACATTATTTTGGAAACTAATTATATGGAAAAACTAATTAATGTGCTGTCTTTAAATGCAAACGCAATGGAGGCAGTGAGAAGCAAAGGGATCAAAGTGGACATTTTCAAGTTTTGAGTAAAACGCGTTTAAATATAAGATCCTAGGTAGGCTTTCATTGATTTTTTTTTTCTAAATCATGCTGTACAGCAGTATCTACCAGGACCACTAGTACCATATCTTGCCCCAAGAGAAAGGAGTGGTTCACCTACCTCCTCTCTCTTGGATGGTTATCTTTAAATTTTACTCAAATTTTAATTTATGGTACTGGTTATCTTCAAATTTTTAATTTTGCCACTTACATCCCTTTGCTTCTCACTGCCTCCATTGTAAACAGTTAATAAAGTAAAAAAAAATCATTAGCTTATTTAATTGCATGAAATACATGAAATACACCGGCGTCTCAGTCATTCTAACCCGAGAACTGCAGTTTCGTGCTTATTAGCACTCATCAGTGCGGAATAGGAAGTGCTTGAGCTGGAGGTGGAAAAAGTCCAGCTCAGGCACTTCCCTTTTCTGCCTTAGCTCTGGCTATAGGGCGGTAACTTACTGTAAATACTTAATTAGTTTTAAAATCATTTCTAAGAAACTTAAAAAAAACACGTTTCATAAAAACAGTTTAATTATATTGGATTGAAATAATTGTATTTCACGAAAAATATTCATATTTTTTCCTCAATGTTTCACAAACACTTTATTTTCTCAAATTGCTGAAATCATCCCTTTTTTAACAAATGCAATGCATTGCTAGAAAAGATTCAATTTCTGTTGATCTTGAGAACTTTTACGCATATTCAAAAACACACAAATGCGGCATTGTAGTTATTTCAGAAACGTATTGTTGGTTTAGCGAAGGAACGAATGTATAAAAAGTTGTTTTAAAATATATCTTAAATTGTACTAGAAAAAATAAAAAAAAACATGTCGTCCAACTCAGATGGAATTGCACGTGGAAGCTTTTCTTTTCATTTAGTTTTTAAACTCAATTCGTAAATTCGATTCAGTTTCCTTCAGTATTAATTCAAAAGACCACATTTATCTCAATTGATCAGGACCGAATACTCTACGGAATAAAATTGATTTGACGCAGTAGAGTTTGTTGAGATTTTTGATCAGTTAAACCCCACAGTCAAACAATAAGAATAAAAGGTCAAGATATCATCTTTTTAGCTTGGTTAGCATTTTAATCTTTAGCAAGATTTTTTTTTCTTCACAATACTACGATTTTTAGTGCATTTGAAAACGGTTTTTGCTTGATAACTCTTTGCTTTTAAGATTTGAAGAAAGATTGTAATGAATTGTAATTGTAAGGAAAATCCTATGCAAATTTATGATATGAAATGAGTAGTTGCAGAATGATTCTTAAATTTTTATTTGCATATTTATTTTTCACGATGGCAACGTTGGTAATATACAATTGCCGGGAAACCTAAGATTAACAATACGAAGTTAATTAAGAATACCAATTTGCTGTATTATAGAAAAATTGTTAAAATTAAGCAAGTATTGTGGAAATTGACCGAACTTATATTTACCAAGATAATGTTTGGTTAATCCTATTTAATTTTTTCTGGTAACCTAAATAGTTCTCGAAATTAGCAGAAGGAAAACAAACATCGAGACTTTCCAGTGGAAAATCCTATGCCCCCCCCCATGACTGAATTTTATATAAATTAGTAAAAACGTAAAGTAAAGTTACAGTAAAATCCTCTTATGGACTGATAAAGTTATAAGAATTACATAATCTGTTAGTATTACACCTCGCTGCAAACCATGAGTAAATAGTGACTAATGTCTACATTATAATGAGTAACAAAAACATGAAATGAGAAACAGTTTGAAGAATACTTCAAATTATTTGTAAAATAAAACATAAATAGCATCGTAACAGATATAGTGTATGTATCAAACATTTCACAATATACTAAAATGAGTTTATGCGTGAAATTGAATAGATGTTATAATTTTAACAACTAGAACAATAAAAGCCTTTGTAGCGCAATTTAAATACGGGAGGAAAGAAAAGAAAAACTTGGAAATGTTAAGGAAGAAAAGGTCAAACAGGCGATCCGAAAAAATAATCCTGTTATTTCAGAATGTTGCTGCATCAATCAGTGCTGGATGTAGGTTCTTTTTTAATGGACACAAATACTGTATATTTTCCCTTCATTTCCAGCTCGTCATCTTTTACGGTATTAAGTAAAACATTTAAAGTTCCAATTTTTCTGTAAAAGGGAAAGTATCATTTTTGATAAATAAAGTGTATTGAACATTTGTGCTTGGTTGTAGAATAGAAAGCATTGGGCTTAATAGTAAATTTTTAAAATTATTTTTGACTTGTGATGAATTAAAATTTTAAAATTGCATGAATTGTGAACTTTAGCTGAAGTGCCAGTTCAGTTTAAAGTCACTATTGAAAATATTTTCATTAACTTTATTTTAATTGTGCTTTATCTATGTGACTGAACAGACTCAAACGTTTTAACATAATTTCAGTTTTCATTTCTTGCATTAATATAAACTTCTGCTTAAAAATTGTGCTAAACTACTTTTCATTATTTTCACTACACTTAAAAATGTGGTAAAATGTACAAATAGTGTTTTAAATGTGTTTGTTTTAGACAATGATGGTATTATCGCCATAAAAAAGAGCAGTAGAACTAATCTCAATCACATTTTACTGCAAACTACTTCGGAAATTGAAAAAAAAAGGGAGAGGGGAGGGAATGCAATATTTAAGGGAACGTGGAATAAAACAATAAATACCCTAATTCTGTAATTAAAGTGAATTTCAAACAACAAAGGGTCAGAATTGACACTATCTATGCGGGTCCATTGCAAAGCTTCCCCCGCTGCTTTTGGAGGATAGTACAGGTAGATGTTGACGAGTTTGTCATGAGTGCATACAATTCTGAATATATGTTGTATAGTTATCGTTAATTGGAATTCACATTGACTACAGAATTTGTGTATTTATTGCTTTATTTCGCGTTCTCCAAATTAATGCATTTTCCACCTTTGTTTCATTTTTCGAAGTAATAAACAGTAAATAACTTATTAATCGAACAAAATGTGATGAAGATTAATCTTTGTATTTTTTCGCAAGAACAACCTTCATTGGCGAAAGCGTGTACATCAAAAACATTATTTGCACACTTTTCCATTTTTTCGTAAGTGTACATAAATTACTGAGCTGTACTGTAACGGCACTGTAAGCTGTAAGAGTCACTTTCCTTATTTTTGTTTCACCAAATGAAATCTTTACACCTTCGCAACTAATTGAATTCACTGCGTTAATTTCTGAATTGATTCTTCCTAGTTAATTAAATTTGCAACGTCATTTTCGATACAATACAACTGAAAAGTGGGTTAGCATGTTTTGATACGAAGACAACATTAAATAGCTTTGTATTAAATTTAACTTTAGAGTGCTACTTTCACAGATGGCTGATGTTTGCAGCAATCCAACAATGGCGACCATAATCTAAAATTAGGTGAATAAAACCTCTATAATAATGTAAAACTACTTGCAGAGTTTAGCATAACATTCAGTTATGTCGCTTTAATTAGGCATAACTGATACCGGTAGTAAAATGATCGAACAAGAACCCATATGAAGCGAAAAAGTAGAGAACACAATGAAAATCAAAATTACTTGATAAAAGTCATTTTTGCTCTTATTTTTGTGAGTTAAAATAAAAACTCATCTAATAGAACAGAATAAAGTGTTATTAATTTACCCATTTGGACGACATTGTTCAACTAAACTTAAGTTTACAAAATTACCACGAAGAGAATTTTCTATTAAACTATTAATGTTTTTTTTTTTTTTTTTTTTTTTTGAAGGCCATATTTTCTAACAATGGTTATAAAATATGGACAAAATTATACTAATTTCTTAAAAAAAAAAAAAAAAAGATTCCAGAAGATTTATAGCAAAGTCATATGTGTTTAAAACATATGTAAGACAAAAACTACTTAAAACATTATCAGAACCGCGTTAATACTTTCCTATTTAAAGTTTAAAAAAAAGAGAAAAAAAAAGACATTGAGAACAATTTTAGACTACATATTACTCTAATTTTAGACTACATACTACTTCGCTATAACATACAGTTAAACGTCCGACACTTGCTTTTCATTTGGCTCCTTCTTGTCCCTCCATCAGGCTAACGCCAGGGCCAGAACCAGAAGGGGAAGGGGGTCAGACCCTCGAAGAGGTGCAATAAAGCCCGTTTTGGGGCCTTAAACCTTGAAAAATTAGCACATACAGCTTCTACAAAGGCTTTTCACAAACCATTTAGACGATTTATATCGTATTCAATTAACTAAATTACATAAAATTCTTGTGTTTTATATGTTTCATTTGATAGCCCTTACACTGAACTATCTTTCGACACCGCTTTTTCCAAGAAAATAATGCCTTTTGAAGTGTCAGAAAAGACCAATTATCATGAAGCAATTTTCATGGGATTTATTTTTTCACGTGTAAGTTTTTTTTTATTATTACGTCGTTATTTTACTAAACATATTTTAAGTGTTTAGAAAATAAATTCATGCTCTAGTTGTTTAGGAGACTTAAGCAAAGTAGTGAGCTAAACTTTCGGAGTTAGTAAAATAGTAGGCAACCGAAATTTATAACTTTTTTCTAGGGGCATCTTCTACTATCAGTGCTTATATATATTCTTATAATTTTATTTACGTTTTGTAGCGTGCAATAACAATGCACGGTCTTGTTCTAAATAACCATTAAATGCTACTGAAGATTCAGCTGAATAGAGTGACATCTTACATTACTTTTCTTAAATACTAGTTGCAGAATGATTCTTAAATTTTTATTTGCATATTTTTTCCACGATGGCAACGTTAGTAATACACAATTGCCGGGAAACCTAAGGTTAACAATATGAAGTTAATTAAGAATAGTAATTTGCTGTATTATAGAAACATTGCTAAAATTACGCAAGTATTGAAAAAATTGACCAAACTTATATTTACCAAGATAATGTTTGGTTAATCCAAATTATTTTTACTGGAAACCTAAATAGTTCTCAAAACTTGCAGAAGGAAAACAAACATCAGTGAGACTTCAAAAGAAAAAAAAAGGACTAATAAATAAACAAATAACGGAAACTCGATAATTATTAATGAGATCGTATTTCTAGATTCAAAAGTACTCCAGTGGAATAAAAGTAAAACAACATGTACGCTAATTAATGAACATTTTCCATTTTCAAATTATGAGCCTCATCAAATGTACAATTATTTTGAATTCGCGTTTTCATGATGCATGAAATTTTTAGTGATTTTTTTTTCTGATAACGCCACTTCAACTTAAAACAATATAGTTAAAATCAGAAGAGCATAAAAAGTGTTTTATACATTGTAAAATAGGAAAAAGAATCGCTTCCTACAAACTTAAAAATCAAGTGATTAACACAAACTGCATTTAGAAAACCTCAGCTTGAAAAAAAAAGTGACCTTTTAAACAACCCCGTATATTTTCTATCATTGATCTGTCATACTCTTCAAAGTAACATTTAAAAAAATATATGTTTTTAAAGTTTAGAGATGAAATCTTAAGACATGATTTTAGAATGTGTGTAAACTTATACGTATAGTGACATTCAAGGCAACAGAAAATCGTTTTTAAATTACTTTCAATAGACTTGGCTGTCATTTTGACTTTCATGTAAAAAGATATCAATCTTAAACATTTATTATACTGAAAGCTATTGATTTTTCTCCTTTTTTTGCTCTTGTCGCCATTTTATCATTGTTTTTGCACAATTGAGACCAATTCTACGGAATTCTTATTTAAGATAACTAAAATGTTTTCTTTCCTGCGCATTTTCGAAACTTTCTCAAACTAAATCCTACACTCAGTCCTGCAATTAGCATTTCATAAAACTCAATGCAAAATTAAATCGCAAGAACTTAACAATTTGTTTTAAAGTATTGAGGTAAAAACTAAATCATATACAGTCGAACCCGCTTAATGGAATGGCCATTTTTTCATGAAAAAATATTCTAATAAGCGGCATATTCCCTTAACCGGGATCAATATAACTCATTACATTGGTTTGGTACATTGAAAATGTATTATATTTAGCGGGATATTAGTTTAACCGATATTCTAATGAGCTGGTTCGACTGTACACTATCGGTATACAATTCAATTACGTTTCGCAGTTTTACAGACATAGATTATAAATGCCTTCGTCTCTCGAACAAAACTATTCTGAAATTTATTTTGCATAACAAGTTTTTAGTTTTTAAAAATATACATATTTCCTGAAAAAATTTAACCTGAAGTAAAATAACTTTGACGATAATATTCTTTTAGTCTTATGAATGGACTTAATGGCGTCATTGCACGTGTAATATTGATTCTCCTTTTATCAGCTAATGTTTTTTTTTCTTTCCGTTTATTCAAAAGTGTACTACTACTCAAAGCCACTTCTCAACCGCCCCGACCTTTTAACATGACCTCTTTGGTTACTAAAAATCACTCTCATCAATGTCATTGTTGTACAATTGTTTAGAATAAAAATTCAATCAAAGAGGATTGTTCTTTTAAAATGTTATACATTTTACTTCCAGAAATTTTGGAACAATTTTAATCCTTTCAGATTCCTTTGAGCTTTATTGAAGCTTATCCTTTCAAGTAACACGGAACTTTGCCTTAATTTTTCCGGTTTCTAAACCCTTATTTCCATATTGAACAATTCATTAATCTCTTTAATGAGTAGAGCGGCATTTTTGGGAAACTGCTCTTTTGAGGCTTAACCCCGACGCACGTTTTGCATCGTATGAACCTAAGAATATAGTAACTGTCATGAAAATTTCAACAGCAAGTTTCAGATTATTTCACCTTTTGTGGAAAAAATGATATTATTGAAGACTGTGTGTTTTCAATTAATTATTATTCAATTAAATTAATTCTCTTCACAATTTTCTTATTTTCATTGTTTTTCTTATTCGTGCTTTTATTTTATGTATTTTTATTTTTTGAAATTTTTTTTCAATTATAAGTTTTTCGTCTCTACTCATCATTAAATTTCCCCCCCTTCTTTTGTTTAAATTTTACTTTGTATTTTTTTCAATCCTCATTTGTGATTTTTTCCCTATTAATTTCATTTTTAGGTGTTTTTTAAATTTCCTTTCAAGTTGTTGAGCGCATTCAATTCTGTTCCTTATCTAATTTCTTCCTATTTGTTCAACTTACCTCCTTCAAAAAAAAAGTCATTATTTTGATTAATATTTGTTAGTTTTCTGCAGTCTTTAATTTCAGTTCACAAGTTCAGTTTTCTCACTTTTTGTGTTTCTTATAATTTATTCGTTCTTCTTATTTGCCAAACATTATTCCTTGATGTCGATTCTTGATCATTAAAGATAATGTTTGAAATGCATTTTTTATGTGTGTGAAATAAAAACTCACGTTAAAGAAAAACAAAGAATGATTTGAGTTTGAATTGGTGGAAAACAAAACTCATAAATTATTTAAAAACAAGTGGGATTGAGCTGCTGCGACAAAAATATTTCGAACGTAATGTTTTTACTTTTATTGCGCAACTCCCCCCAAAAAATAGCAGAGTGGGTACAGACAGAACAAGACATATTTCTTCATACCAAAGGTTAACTTTTATTTCACTTACATTTATGTTTACTAGGTTATGTTTTTAAAAAGTTTCTTTTTGAGCGATAATTTTATGTAGGTTAATTTTAAGCAGGATATGTTCACTTTTATGATTTGAATTTTAGGATTCATCAATTCTAATATTTTCGATAAAGTATTAAAAAAAAAAAAAAAAAAAAAAACTCGAAAATTACACTTAAAACTGTTTGAATTTTCAAACACTAATGAACTTCAATATTTGCATCATAACGACAACTTCTAAATAAAAACTTATTTTTGCAGTACAATAAGATATAAAATTGTAATTTTTACAATAGTTAAAAAAAAAATTATTGATTAAAAATATTTTTTTTAATTACTAGGGGGTTCTGCCCCCTGCT
The DNA here is from genome assembly GCF_026930045.1 of Uloborus diversus. NCBI lineage: Eukaryota > Metazoa > Arthropoda > Arachnida > Araneae > Uloboridae > Uloborus > Uloborus diversus. The sequence goes on from NC_072731.1 coordinate 169,325,614, forward strand.
TGCTAACGCTCTCCAACCCCCGAAGATTGCTTCGCAATCTTATTTGATTTGCAAAGATTTAAATCGTCAGTTAAAAAGAAACAGATTAAAAACGCATTATAAGTTCCCTTTTTAACAAAACGCACCGCTACCCAGGGTTTTCAAAATAACTTGTACGTGCAGAGCCGTAAGGGCTAAGGGGCTCCTGAGAATTGCAAAACTGCAGTTTTGTACCTTTGAAAACTTGCTTTCATATTTGTGGTCTCTAGTAATATATTTTGCTTTTTAGCTCGAGGCTTGAATTGAGTTGAGCCTAAGATGTTCGGTTAAAATCGAAACCCTTAAAGTTTGTGAATAAGAAAAAAGAAACATGTGAATTGAAAAGACGTTACTATGGCGACGCCGGATAAAATATCAATAATTTTAATGGATATGGAGATTATTCGAACTTGATTTTTAATGGCTTGTAACTTTTTTCCTTTGGAGATAGAAGCTTAGTTTTTCGACCATTGGTCAAGTTAGATCTGGAGTTGAAAAAGCCGCTCTTTCAAAAGATGTCAAAAAGAAAACTTTGGGACCATTTCTTCGCTTTTTACTGATAGATTCAATGAAGAAAGTAATGCCTAAATTTTAGCTAAGCTTAAAAAAGTTCAAGCTTAAAACGCAAATAACTCCCACTTTATTTAAGTTAGAGTATTGAAACAAATTTCGTTGAATGCGGAAAACTCTACTCTTTCCAACGATATATAATATTAATATATGCAAGTAATTTTTCACCCCGTTAATAGCCAATAATAGGCGGTATACGCAAAATTTGAGCTTAAAAAATTAATTACAAAAAAATTAATCCGAATTTAAAAAAATAAATCCCCCGGTGCACACCCTCGGGGCTCGAAGTGATTTTGTACAAAAGTTCAAGGCTGTAGGTGCTATATCGTCTCCTGGACGCAGGCCCGCCACATATTTCCTTGCAGAATTTCTTCAAAACCTTACTTTTATTTACTAAAAAGAGGCGCTCGTAATGAAAACTTCACATGCGTAATTGTAGTCACAATCAGGATTGCGAGGGACTCTCTCCTTCATCTTTTATATTTGTGCAAATGGATTTTCGTGATAAAAACAATTAAACCCATATATATAAATAGTTCGCTACGTAAAGAAACAAATATCGCTAATATTTTCCCACCAAAAATTACTTAGCTATATTTCCAACATAATTTTAAGTCAAAAACATTTCCAAGTTCAATTTCAGATATTTATAACTGAATATATTTTGATTGCTTACTCCGTAAACAAAAAGTTTTTGAAGAGAAGAATTATGTGTTAAATTTTTTTTTTGATAAAGTAGCCTAGATTTATTAGGGTGTTTAGGAAAATACATAGATTAAAAGTTTAAATTTAAAATGCATATATATATATATATATATATATATATATATATATATATATATATATATATATATATATATATATATATATATATATATGTGTGTGTGTGTGTGTGTGTGTGTGTTTGTACGCTCCGATAACCATTATATAATCTGTAAGATTACTCTATGTGTCCAGATTATCTTACGCATGTTATTCTAATTTAGTAGATGCCCAGTTTTGCTACTACATGTTTATAAAATATAAAGTACAAAAATCGCATAATGCATAGTAAAAAGTTTCCTTGTTGAAACAGGATGGAACTTTAGAAAAAACAATATTTTTTTACGGTTTCCTAGTTTTAGAGAAGTTTATTCTTGCAAAAGTACATGTTTCACCAGAATAACAAATAAATAGCTCTTTAGCAAAGGGCAAACCTAATCTGGCGGCGTCATAATGCCGTATTTAGGATTTGCGTTGCTTTCACAATGCTGCTTGGTTAGAATTGCTCCAACTATAGAATGGCAGTTTTGACCTCCCTAAATAAATCAATACCACTGTTCTTGATTTAAATTCAAAAGTAAAAGAATTCTATAACATTCAGCAACAGTTTTTGTCTAAATTTCCAAACGATCACACAAAAACTATAGTATATTTGTAAAAGTATGATTGTTTCGTGGAAGTTATTTTAAAAGTCAAACGCTATGAATATTTTTACTAGAATAGTAGATGTACAGAATACCAATTCAATCATTATGAAACATCCAGAATTATATAGTTTTAAAAAATGGTTACAAACCTGACAGTTTCTTTCATGCGTGCAATAAGTATACGTGTATTCAAGCGTATCGATTTCCTCAACGTGTGACCATCTATTATTCAGAAATTGAATGTAAAAATAGAACACCAAGCCAAGGTAAACTAAAAAGTATTTGCGAAAGAATTTGGAGTAAATTTTTGACATGGAGGAAATTTTAGGATATTACGAAAAAGTAATCGAAAACATTTAGAAAGTATCTTTCTACTTAAGTATAGAAACGAAGTTATTTATTCACTTCAAAGGAAGCGTAAAAGTAAACCAAAAAAATGTAAAAAAAGTTTGAAAACATATCATTATTAAGCTAAATTAAATGAGTAACTTATAGTATTTGGAAATTAACCCTCTCCAATTAGAGATGAGCATGTTTATGTGACAGAAATATAGAAAAAAGTAGTAATCATTGATTTTTCAACAACAATTTAGAAAAGTTAGGGAAAAAAGGAGAATTACTAAGCTTAGATAAATGAATAATTTATTGTTTTTGGAAGTAAATCCTTTCCAATTAGAGATAAGCATGTTTATGTGACAAAGATATAGAAAGAAAAAAGTAATCATCGATTATTTATACTTCAAAGTCTAAGTTTCTTCTTTTCATATAAGACATACTATGACCTTCTCACTTACAATTAAAATTTAAATACGATTTGCGAATAAGAAATCCGTTGTGAATTGATGATGTGAGAAGCAAAGGGATGTAAGTGGACACTTTCAAGTTTTGAGTAAAACGCATTTAAAGTTCGAGTCTCAAGTATGCTTTCATTTTTTTTTTTTTTTTGTTTTTTTGTTTTTTTCTAAATTAAGTTGTATTGCAGCACCTACCAGGACTACTAGCAATATCTTCTACTCTGAAACAAAACAGAGGTTCACCTATTATTTGTACTGGTTATCTCCAAATTTTCAGATTTGGCATTGACATCCCTTTGCTTCCCACTATCTCAATTGTTCGCATTAAAATGCAATGTTCGAGGCGTTACTGATACTTTCACTCGATATTTTTTGCAGATTCTATCGTGCAATACTATGACTACTGGTTGCTAGTTTCATTAATTTTACCGTTGTGCTCCAGCTTCGTACATCATCAGATATGCCACGTGTCTTGCGATTTATCGTAACACAATAAATGTTTTATTTCCCAATTTTAACAACAACAGAGCTGTAGTTGAGAATCCTGCAGTGAGTTTTCATTACATACACTCTATAACAAAAAAATTAAACCCACGCAGAAGAAGTTGTCAGAATGAAATGAAATTTTACACTCGTGACATAAACATTGATATTAGAAAGTGACAAAAAATGAAGCAGAATGATCATTTATTATTTGAAAAATCCCATGTGAATGGAGGTTTTAATACCTTGTTGAGCCATTTCTGGCATGAATGTACGAGGTGATACAGTCGAGTATTGAGGCATAGCAGACTCGTAAGATGTCATACGTCATATCGCACCACACTTACTGTAAATTTACAACTAATTCAATCAAACTCAAAAGCTGTCTAATCTTAACATCTCAAGTGATCCCAGATATGCTTGATTTTTGAAAAATCAGGACATCTCGCAGGTCAGAGAAGTTGATATTAAGGAAGAGACCCTTGCTGTGTGTGACCGAGCATTGTGCTGTTAAAATAGGTTCCTAAGAGCCCCGTCATGAGTGCCAAGACACGTGACCAAAATCATGACACAAACGTCGTAGTGCTGTGAATCAATATTAGGGAGGATCATGTTTCGCATCCGATAGTATCCCATAACGTCACTACAGCTGTTTGTGCGGAGTGCCGCGGAAAAGCAAAGGCTTTATTAAGACATTCACAGAGTCACCTCCATCTAGAATAATGTCAAGTTCAACGGGAGTAAACTATATTCGAATAGATTCAGATCGTCTTTAGCGGTGAGTCCAGATCGAATTTGGGCAAGGATGGCATTTTCATACGATTAGGGAGGACCATTGTGAATTCTCAAATAGTGACTTTGCTTTTCAGCGATACACCTGTATCCATAGCTGGGTTTTAATTATGGAGTGCTATCATACACGGAACAAGGGCATCCCTAATATTAATGCAGAGTAGTATGATACCCTAACGGTACGGTAGTGTCGTGATCCAGACACATGCGTTGGCACGTATGGCAGGGCACCCAGGAGCCGTTTTGTAATAGAACAATGCTCGGTAACACACACAGCAAGGGTTTCAGGTGACTTCCTGTTCCACATTATCAGCTTTTCATGACACCCCACAAAAAAACATATTTAAAAAATTATGTATACGATTTTCAGTTTCGACTTCTTTTCTCACTAATACACGAGCTATTTATTTTGAAAGTGGGGCAAGTCCATCTTTTGATTTTTGAGAGAAATTTAAAGATTAACCTTGCAATAACAAGTGCCATTCATTAATCACTAAAACTAGGTGGATACATGTATACATGTTAGAATTCTGATTTTTTTCTCCTCTAAATTGTTTACAGATAGAGAGATCCTACTAAGTTGTATCTATAAATAAATCTGTGTGTGTGTGTGTGTAATAGAATTCTTCAGTTCCTCATGTAGTTAATTTTTCAATTGCTTACTTTCACGATTTTGAAGCATTTCTTAAACTGGACTTAGCATGAAAAATGAATGTGTCGTAAGAACGCATTTAAAGAAATTTATTGAACATTTTTTGTCGATTGAAATTTTACAATTAAAGGGAAAAATCCAACTGTATATTATTTTTTGTAAAATAACTTAATACCTACTTGTTTTACGAAATAGTTGAATGATACTCTTTAACGACATTCCAGGTTTGCAGTTCAGAATAACATTCTTCCAGAATTCATTAATAAGTTTTTAACATTTTTTTTCCTCACTCAAAAGTAGTTAAAACTGCTGAAAATATGCGAAAACTTTGAATTTCATTACGTAGAAATAAAAAACATAATTAAAATATTTTTAACTGAAATCTTCCTTAAAAAATAAATTTTGTTTGGGTTATCATTGGAAAAAAAAATTAACAACAGTTCAGATTGTTAGAAATTTTAATGATGTTTTTAAGGAAAAACAAAAATTTTTTTAAAAGCAATTATACTTTTCAGCAAGAAGTTCTGCCCAGAACTAATCGAACCCACATTCTAGTTTTACAACATAAATTTTATAGTATCTAATAAGTATTCTCTAAAGTAGCTAATACTGCAAATTATGACAAACATAAATTTTTAGTATTTTAAGCATACATTTTTAGTATTTTAAGCTGATTTCTATGCAAAATGAGCTAAACTGTTCAAAACTGATCAAAAAAAAAAAAAAAAAAAAAAAACTAAAATATGACCAAATTTGGAAGGAGGGAGGGAGGGTGTATGTGTCGTATTTGTGCACAAATGCACGCTCTACCAGTAATTTCTCATTCTAAAGTCCGCAAAACGCAAACGCTTTAATGGGAGGTCGCGACGCAATTGGATCCACGGTCAAAAACATAGTTTTATATTTTTTTTCTTCATTTTTGAATGCTTATTTAATGAGAATAAATAAGGTGAGTTAAAATAAATTCATATAGTTCTTAAACTGAAACATATATATTTCCTGAGCAACTTTTTTCAGCAAGATTGAATATTAATTATCGTGCATTAAAAAAGAGACACGTGTCCTGATAATTAGCTCTAGCATAGCTTTCTAACAAAAAATAATGTAGAAATGGGGAGTTTTTGGAGAAACTCAGTAAAAATGCTGCAAAAATGCTTAAAGCCAAATCTATACTAAAGAGCGGTGTCAAACTAAATTGTTGCCAGAAAAAAATTGATATGGTAAACATTGTAAGTGAGAAATTAAAGCAAAATTCCTGGTCTTGATTAAAAAAAAATTACTTTTTGCACACAAAGCATTTCAACTAATTTGCTCAAAATACTTGTAAAATGTATCCGAATTCAGGTAAATGTCACTTAATTTCCAAAAATTGTTTGGCAAATAACTGCAATACGTTACACCATATAACTAGTTATTTTACAAGGAAACCAGTTATATTAATGAAAGTTACGTGGATAAACTTAATGTAAAAGTTGAGAGTTTCCAAAATAACTCTAGTTTTTTTTTCTAAACAATTTGAAAGTGTAAACTAACAGTTCGTCAAAACGTAGTTTCGAACTTAAAAATCAGAATCAGAAATTCTCTGAGGTTTCAAAATGAATGATCAACTTCTGAATCACATCAGGTTTAGCATTTTTAGCGATTTTTGACCATATAACATTGAGTTCTAACTGTTCAACTGGAATCTTTAGTTCGTCCTAAATCAGTTAATGATTTTAGAAAGGAATGAACAAAAAAAGCTCAAAATTTAAAAGACAAGAGTGTTAAAGAGAAAAAATATGAATGATTTTTTTGTGTAAATGTTTGGTGTTTTATTGTTTAGAAAATACTTTTTGTTGTTTAAAAAAAAAATTCTTTACTTTAGCTCGAGTTTTTACATGAGTAACGAATAAGTAGGTAACATTTTGGTGAGATAGATATACCAATTTGGGAATTGGGTGTAATGCCAAAGGAATGCACATAAATTGATGATATAAATAATTCTCATAGTATATATAACAGCGAATTCACTGATTGAGTAACGCTGCTGATCTCACCAACAATGAAACTCGTGAAACAGCATGATAATTTGATGATATATTTTGGTAATGTTTGACATGCAGGAAAATGCTTTAGTTTGACTAGGCTGAACTGAATCCGGTAACTTAACTATTTTACTGGTAAGACTTATTTTAGGAAAATGACGAAACGAAAAAGTGGCCAACAATGAACACTATCTACTGGAGTTTAGGGTTAATCCACTGGAGTTAGGGTTAAGATTTAAACTATCAAACTGTCACCAAACAGGCAATTACCTCGTTCAAAGGTAGAAGCAATTTTCACCCGTTATACCTTGACGAGCGATTTCATAGTTATGTTTAAAATTGAAGTCATTAAGAAATTTTACACCTAATTGTACCGCTCCTCTCTTTCTTTAAATAATGATAAAGGAATATATTTCTCAATGTAACCTGTGAATTGTTTTCGATTAGTGTATTACAATTTCCTTAATTCTTCAATCAGTAAAAGCCAATGTAGAACTCTTTTTTTTTCTGAACAGAAAGGTTATGCTTTCGACGTTTATGCTAGAGTGCTAGTACTTTTTTTTTCATTTACATAAGGCTTTTTCTTTACTTTTTTTGTTACAAGTTTCAGAAAAAAGCAGTTTGAAGTTTTTGAAACAGCAACTTAAACAGCGATTTATATTCAAACTAGTTGTATGAGCCGTCCCTTCAAACAGTTTTAGAAGATAGTTTTGTAAAATCGAAACACTTCCGCATATTTTGAAGTTATGGTGAAGATCGTTTTCCTTTCAACGGATTCAATTGAACAGTGAAAGACATTTATCCCAGAAAAACTCTTGATTTCTATGAAAACATGTTCTTAACGGAAGAAAATTTTTTGACATCATTTTGAAAAGATCGTAAGGATTTCGTAAAACTTTAAAAATTCTTATCGAGTATATTTCTCGAAAACCCAAGAGCAGCACACATACATGTTTTTTCCCGTATTTCGCAAAAACCACTATATTATCAGAACGAATAGACGAACTAAGGTGAAAATATATTTACATGCCATACTTCTGAAAAAAACCACGTTTTTTTTTTATAAATAAATAATGCAACCAGGTATGTATTTTTTATTCATTAGACCAATCACCATAAAGTATGCCGGGGAAAGTGCAAGATATAGTTCAGATGAACGTAAAATGGACGAAATATTATTATTTCTTGTTGTGCCAATTCACAAAATTAGATTAAATACATTAATAAGAGTGCCTATTGTTTTCATATGTGTGATTGTTAAAAATTACAATGGTGATAGCTTGGGAAATAAATATACTATTTTACACGACAGACAGGGGAAGGTTGCCGTCAATGAACCGGTTCCATGACTAGACATCGTAGATATTTTCCGTACCAGAGTTTGAAAACGCGTAATCAGTTTTAATACCTTCTTTTATCTGAAAACAGTCTACTGCAAAGTCGTCAAGTAACTAAAATTATTTCATCATATTGTTAATCGGGCAGAAAAGATTTCTATCATTATCTACCATTACATCTTCTACTATTATCTTATTAATTATTGAGATTTTCTTTTAGTTATAATATGCTTTGAATATCACTGATCATCTAAACGTGAACATTGATTTAAAAGAGTGCCTTTTCAAGTACAATTCCTCATACTTCATGTCTCAACATGATTCGTCACAGCAGTAACACCTATAAGAATATTCAAAATGATACAGTTGCTATCATTAAACCACTAGGTGTTTCCATGAATGGACCACCTGACAAAGTGTTTCATTCATGAAAAATCTCAAATATTGCTGTAACTTCAGCTCAAATACCTTTGACAATTTCCCAATTGTTTTAAAATAAATATGACAATGAAAACAAGTATCTCAGTAATTCATGAAAACTCTTATGTTTCATTATAACTTCAAGGCAAATTGTTTTTTAATAAAATTGATTAAAAAGTTAAAACATAATAATACAGTTTCAAATACTTTTGCTGTTCCAAAAAAATGCAAAAATTAGTAAAATAATGGCCAGTGGACAGGGGAGAGCATGTAACTTGCTACAGTAGCTTACAAAAATGGTGCCATGGACCTTAAAGAAGTCTGTCGACAATATCGAGTCCTGAAAGCAACTTTAAGCAGTCGCATGGAAGAATCTGTGTGGAGAATCTGTTGTGAAAAATAGCATGAAAAAATCGTCTGTTTTTCAAAAGTCAGAGATTAAACAAAGCAAGCTAAGTATTATTTTTACTGCAAATATTTGGAAAAAACAACTTGCGACCGTTCATTAGTTTCGATAAAATATTCTCTAAATAATATTATTAGCAGAATTTTTCGTCTTTGAGACCAAATGGAGCCTTTTTATGTTTTCAATAAGAAAAGTCTTCGTTTTTGGTAACCAACCATGTATAAAATCCTACTTTTTCCCTTTAAAAATTGAGTGACCTGTCAGAAAGCGTTTAAGATTACATAGATTTTTAATTGCTGTTGCTCGAAAAAATAACTAATATTGCAATTATTTCTTTGTAATTAATATTTTCAAACACTGCCAAAAGAATTTTTTATCATTACAAATTAGAAATGGAACATTTATTCTTCAAAATGTGTTAGAAATTTTCTTTGAATAGTCAGTTTGGCTTACCATAAAGTTTTTTTTTTTTTTTTTATTGCAGAACAAAATAGAACGTAAAAAAATTATAGTTCCTTGGGAAGGTACAGCGCTGTAACCGAAAATATTTCTTTTCTTTTTTTTTTTAAATTTTTGTTAACTATTGAACTTTAACTTTATTATGCAACTGTAGGTATTAGGTTTCCGCTGAAAATAAAGCAGAACAAAAAAAAAAAAAAAAAAAAAACCGCCAATTTCCAACGTTTCCCTCCAAAAAGCGTTTTTTCAAATACCTTAAAAATTCATTTCTGCAGATGCTGCTTTACCCTCCCTCAGCAGTATACTCACTACTTTTTGGCATCATTTATTTTAAGCAACTGAAAAAACGAAAAACAAAATCTTGCCTCGTTTTACACGGAATTATTCAACGCAAAACACATTTTAAACCGAGAAGGACATCTAGAGTATAAAAAGAAGCATGCCACTTTCGAAAGCTGCAATAAAACTGACATAAAGGTCTAGGTTTTGTCAGACGCATTTCGGGTGAAGTTACTTTTTGGAACAAATAAACCTGAAAGAATTTATTCAATGGGTTTATGGTAGAAAAAGCTTTAACTGGGAAGTAGTTCTTTTTATAAATTCTGCACGAAGAGTGTCCAATGTTTTGGAACAGTAAGTTTTAAGGGGTTACATTTATCAGTTAACAAAAGTAAAATCAGAAAATAACTTCTTTCTGTTGGTTTCACCCAAGAAAGGATAACAATGTTACATTTTGTTTTCAAGCAAAAAAAGTCTTAAAAACTCTTCTCAAAAAAATTTTTTTTTTCAAATGCACAAAGTTATGTAATAATTGGGCTTTTTGCTACCAAACCGTAACGCATTTATTTCGAAGCTGCTAGTAATTGGCGAGTTTCAAAACAAAAGAGAAAATCTAATCTTGTATATATGTTCTTCAAAAAGAGGTAAAAATATTTCTTTAATATTAATAAATTTCTTGATGATGAATTCATGATAAATGACAAGTTAAGTAAATGTTCCAAATAAGACCTACTTTAGGGGTCTACTCTTACATTTATGATTCACTTGGCTCCAATTTTTGTACATTCTTCAAATGACACATAAAAAATACAAGAGAGTCCCTCCATGAATTAAATTATGTTAGTCGTAAGTTACGCGAAAACTGGCGTATTTTATTAGGAACATGGTTCCCCAATGAAGCCAGTTCTGAAATAGCGTCAGAAAGTAGTATCAATTAAAACAACTTGAAAAATTCATTATTGTCAATACAAAAACACATTAAACAGCAGTACACATTATAAAGCAGTAAGCTACAGCCCTTCAACCAGGGCTAAGGCAGAACTACATGCAATACTCCGATGTCCCGTTTAACACACACAGAGACTGCAATTTCGTTCCTGCTATGGACTCATCAGTCTGGAATAGTGAAAAACAGTTGGAGTTAGATGTCATTTCACTGAAGCAAAATCAGCTCACCAGTGAGAGTCCGTAGTCAATGTGCGGTGTAACTCGTAAATTGAAGGCAAACTTTGAGTAATAATACCAAATCTTTAAGAGCTAAATTTACTTTAGATACCAATTTATTGGCATTTTAAGCTTCAATGAGATGATACCTGCCACCATTTCGATTAGTCACTATTCCAGACTGATGAGTCTATTACAAGGATGAAACTGCAATCTCTGGATGTAACCGGGCAGCCGGTATAAAAAAAAATTAAACCACATTCGATAAAATTAAAAACGTTATAAAAAGGTCCATATTTATTTCAATGGAAAGGAAAACGTTCACTAATCACTTCTTAATAACATAATTCTCCAAAATTCTAATGAAAATAGCATATTATTTTCTTTGTGTTAAATTAATGAATTTTATGCTATACGCAAGCTTGAACGTAACCTTTGGCGTTTAGAACATTTACATTATCCTCTTTTGAAACAGTAAATCAGCTGCACTCGTACTTGCGACATTAGAGAATGCCTAGAAAACTAAAGAGTTCATTGTATCTCTTGAGTTTTTGATATCTAACCAGGAAACATCACGAGTTCAGTAATCATGAAAAAAGTTAAAAATGGTCGCATTCGAAAGAGTATCTTTAGAAAAAAATTTGACCCAAATATTGTGTGCCCCCGTCCTTTTGTTTTTGAAATATGGGGGGGTCAAAGTCTGTAGAAATCTTACAAAAATTCGCCAAATTTAAAGACTTGGCAAGAAATGGAAAATACCACGTGATTTCATCGCCTGCGTCTAGCAAGACTCTTATTTCCATTTCTGGTCATCTGCCAAGCGCGTAAACGATGTTTCGAATTAACCCTTTACTTGTGTGGGTAAAATTAAAAAGTAACTATGAAGCCTGTGAAATGGAAACTAGAGAGCTTTAACCAGAGGAGCTACAACTTTATAACGAAATTGAACGTAGGATTTAACTTTGTAATCGTGATAATAATGCATTTCAGAATTTAAGTGCATTTCAAGTGTGTTTTACTTAACTAATTTAAGTTTGTACTCTTGTAATGAAATGTGTTGTAAGTAATTAATAATTATGTACGAGAATTAATATGAATAAGTAAAAAAACATGCTTATTAAAGCTTATATATTGAAAATAAAATGGATAGTTTTTGATGTTGAAAGAACATGATCATGGATTGTAGAATCCCAGGTCTTATTTATTTTTTCAAAAGTTATTATCATTCGTGAAGTTTTATTGTCTGACCACTGCTAGCGAAAATGTTTAATTTAAAATCGAAAAAAATAATAATTAAAAAAAGAAAACAACGGATAGTAAATGTCAAAAATTTGCACAGCAAAACTAACGATGTCGGAAATTACTTCATTAGAGATTCTTATCAAAAATTTTATAGTCAACTTTCATTACAACCCCAGTAGTTCGAAAAAGTCTGTCACTGCAACTGAAAGTCGTTATAACGTAAATGCACATCATATTGCATGTTATTTAGTCATTTTTAAAAATACTGAAGTCACTTTTACCAATTATGTTTCACGTTAAAAGGGAATTCAAATACGGAGCAAAATAAAAATTAATACAGTTTTTTTTTTATTTGACTTGTTAGAGGGTTTACACATAACTTGAAAACGATACACATAACGAAAAACACACTGGAAATAACTGACAGAAATCGTTTTTTTTAATTTGAGAACATGGTTTGAAATCTTTAAAAATGTCGTTTTCTTCGTATTTAGATACTGTTGAAGACTTCAGATTTACGACTTTTCCAAAAAAAAAAAAAAAGACTTTAAAGTGTGTTTACCGTTTCTCTACGGTTATCATATTTTTTTCAAAACAGTTTCATCATCGAATAAACTCTTTCAGTGGAAATATTTCACCCGCAGAAGCATAAAAGTTTTAATCAGTTTTTTAACAGACAGTCTTAAGAATAACAAAAAATTCCATTGTTTTTACAATAAAATAAAACAAATATTTCGGGCTGTGGCGTTTTCCCCTATACAGCTGCACGTTAATATCCCGGAACACAAGCCCCTAAAAATTTCAATGCCGCAGTCTGTGCCACGACACCCCGCGCCATGGTAGTCACCCCGAGTAAAGAATTAATGCGATATTTCTCACGCGCTTTGGTGGTGACCAAATATGGAAGTGAAATGTCTTGTCAGATGCAGATGTTGAATTTGCGCCGTACCTTCCATCTCTGAACAAAACTCGCTAAATTTGGCGACTTTTCTAAAAATTTCGGCAATTTTTAAGACATCATATTTCGATAACGTGGTCACGAGGGCACGCAGTTTTAGTGCCATAAACATGTTTTCCAATGCTCTTTCGAATGCCACCAATTTGGAATTTTTTTGAATTTCCTTGATCGTGATGTTTCCTGGTAAGAGCGATCTTTATTGTTCTTTGAACTAATACGTTTTGGTAAGAACCAATTTTCATCACCGCGTTGTTCTGCTTAGATAATCAATTTGAGAATTTTGTATGACATTACTGTAACGCATATAATGGAATGTAATTAATTTAAATTTAACTTCGTTAGAACAGTTTCTGTCTTTAATTAAAAATCAATGAACAAATTTCATCTTCGAGATCAAACTAAAACAAGAACGTCTTCGCTGCCAAATCATTAAGAATATTTGCAATCTCCTACGAGATTTGAATCTTAGTGCTGAATATCCAAACAAGGAAGAGTAATTAACAATTGCTATTCAGAAAAGGAAACAAAATCAACTTCTGACAATGTTCTAACATTAAGTTTAGCTCATTTAACTGCAATATGTGTTGTGTTTAGTTTATCTTCATGTTTAACTAACGATAGGCGAGCATAGTAAATGAGAAAAACGAACAATGGAATATTTCATATAAAGGCATTTGGATTTTAATAGTTTTGATGAAGTTCTATCAAACATGCACAGAAAAATTCATTGATAAAAGAAAAATGAACGAAAAACGGACATAAAGAATTCTAAATATTGAAAATAAGGGAAGTAAGAACGAAACACAGCAGTTACTAAATAGAAAAGGTTCTTTAGAAAGGTGGTGAGCATTCTACAATGATACGGTAGACTTGTGTGACTTATGTTCAGATTTTTTTTTTTTTTTGTGGTAAAGAGCTGTCGATCAACTATTTGATAATGTTGAAAATATGGATGACAGGTGTTGTGGTTAGTTTTGGTATAAGATTGTTTTAATGATAAATAAAACATAGCGGTATCTAGAGTGGAAACATAGCTATAGTTTTGTATGAATTAATACTTAAATAACATTATTTAGGCACGACAATAACATTTATACATTTGCATTTAGATAATTCTCAAGCATTTACAATAGAGCCACGTTAAACGTGTCAGTTTAGCTGAAATAATATGCAAGATAAGAGTAATTTACAAAAGCTTCTTAAGGGGTATTCTTTATATCAGAGGTTCTCAAATAAGTAGCCGCGACACCTTGGGGTGCCACCGGAAGAGGCGAAGGCTATCTAATATGAAGTGTCCAAGGTATCAGTATAAAGTATATTAGAGATAGACTAGGGTGCCATAAGAAAATGGAACCCCATTCTTCAAAGGGTGCCTCCAATCCGTAACATTTGGGAACATCAGCTTTAGATTTAGATTAGCAACAATTTCAAACGACAGCAGCTTTTCTATCATAGCTCATTATCATTCAAATGTTTATACATGTTTTAGTGTTTTGCATAACAATTTAATTCAGAAAAAATCTAAATTTTAAAGTGCTTCTTTCTTTTTTTTTTAATTTTGCGTATACTATTCAACTACTATAATTACGACACTGTTTGTGTTTTAAATAGAACTATGTGTTATGTATGTGAACCAACCAACAAGAAAAAATATCTGAAAAACAATATAATGTTCCGATGAAAAGTTGATCATATATTTTATAAGGCTATTTAAAATACCAAATACCACTGTAGAAAATCCGCCCTCTTCAAAGTCTTATCTTAGTCACAGCTCCGTATTTATTGAAGAGTTTTTAATTTTTTTTTCTATTGTAACAAATATTCGATGTATTTTCTTTTCAAACCACGCTAAGGGTTGTTTCGAAATTTCAGTGCTTTTTGAATTTCAGCTGGGATGTTTAAGGCCATGTTGGTCGCCTTGTGAGCATATATTTTCTCATAGTGTGCCGGATGCACCATTTAAGCTGATATCGTCACTCTCAAATCATTTTTGCTGCTAAAAATAGTGCATTCTAGTTTAGAACTATAAAGCTTTTATTTATTTTAAGTTTAATACTGATTCTTATCAAAATTGTATTTCAATTATCAAAATCTAATTTAAAAAAACAATTCAAAACATTTAGCATTATCGTCTGTAAATGCTAAACAATTTAAAATTATTTGGAACTTTTTTGAGGAAGTAAACAAACATATTCTATCCTAAGTAAAACGCCTTCTCGGTACAATAAGTAACAATTTAGGAAGTACTAAGATGAAGTGCTTCCAAAAACAATTCAAACATGCCGGAAACAAAAAAAGATGACTGAACTTCAGATATCTAAATAAAATATTCTTTGATAAGTTTTGAAAACATACATTTGCAATAAGTCCTTTGTATGAATTGAAAAATATTAAAATGACATTTTTTTACTAGAAGATTTTTTTCTGATGCACACAAATTTCCAAGACCTCAAGTCATTTCAACTGTACATTCTACTGAAAGCTAACTGATAGTTTAAAATTAGATTTTTACTTTTTTGTTGTCGAATCAAAAGAAATTGATACATTCAATACCACGGAAAAAAAAGTTCTAATCCATTTTTCTCGTGTTTCGAAAGTTTTCAAGGACGTCAAGAATTGCTATTGGAAAGTTTTAAGATATGAAAACTTGGAACATGATTAAAGATTAAAAGTATCGATTTTACTTCTTGTAAGGTATTTTCTTAAACTATTATATTCGACTAAAATACAAGAAAAATCATTCTGATGTTACATGATTAAATCACGAGAAAAGGGGTAAAGTTAAGAGATAAATTCGATAAGGTGTGTACTATTCAGAAGTTTAACTCCCCATAGCTGATTCATATTAATTTAAAATAATATTTAAATACCAAAGTTGAAATATAAGTAACGGTGGAAAAAAATTAGACTTTAGTGTAATTAACTATAAAATATTTTTGTGCTTAGAAATTTAATTACTTTAAGTAAGTAAAAGAAACTCTTATAACTCGCTGAGAAGAAGATAATAGTTTTTGCTTATAAAGCATTTTAAATAATTTTGTTGGTATAAAAATGTGTTTTTCAAATGCGATTTTTCTCCCTCTTCTTTTTCAATTGAACTTGCGACTGCTGAAAAATATAGTATCGCAAATTTATGTAATTGGGGAATGAAAAGAGGTGATTTCAACAGTTTTCGCAGTTCAATACCGTAGACTTGTTGGCCCTCAAAACTGAGCTCTCGTTTATGAGCATTACGTTCTAGATTTTTTTTTTTTTTTTGATTATTTTTTTTTTTTTAAAGAATCGCTTTTACAAGTTAGCTAGAATTTGAAAATATTTCCTGTACCATAAAAAAGAACTTTTGAAATATTAAATCCTTTACATTTTAACTACAGAGATAAATGGAGAAAATCTTTTTAGGAACTTTTTTTAATTAAAAAAAATAAATAAAGAAAGAAAAATCAACATGCAACAAAATGTTTGGTGAACTTTATTACGCAGTCTTCTAAATAAAACACCTGTCAAGCTGTCAATAACACCTGTTATCACTAAGCAGATAGGTGTTGAAAATTTGTGATTTATTGATGTGCTTCATTTTAGTTTAATTTTAGCAGAC
Source organism: Uloborus diversus (assembly GCF_026930045.1). Lineage (NCBI taxonomy): Eukaryota > Metazoa > Arthropoda > Arachnida > Araneae > Uloboridae > Uloborus > Uloborus diversus. Next base: position 169,342,216 of record NC_072731.1, read on the forward strand.
GACATTTTCCTTTTTTTTTACTTCATAATAAAACTGAACTGGAGAAAAAATCCAGCAATATATTTATTTCATTTAGTGAAAAGAATTTTTTTTTTAAATGCAAAATTTAAAGCATCTAAAGTCAGTTATTCATATTTTTTCAATCAAATGCATTATAAGGAACTGATTGATTTAAATGTCTTGAAATGTTTTATTTTTAAAAACGTTTTTGCTAGAAACACCAATTAAACAAAAATAAATCATGATCAAATCTCTTAACTAAAAATTAAGAAGAAAATAAACGCAAATCTGTAATCCGACACAGCAGTTCTCTGCCCTTGAGTGATAAAGAGTACTCAAGATGAATTGTAAAGCCGGTTTAAGGAAAATGGGCTTTTTTGAAAAGAAAATATGGAGAATTAAAAAATTGTTTTTGGGTAAAAATGAAGAATAATGTTAACTCATTTAGGATTATAGTATTTTACTTTTTTTGAAACGTAGATAAATATTGTCGACTTTTATAAGCCGACAACATGTTGCTTATTGTTATTATTATTATTTGATTCATTGTCTTAAATTTTTTTCTTTGTGTCTGTTAATTTTTAAGTTGAATTTCGATGTTTTTCGCAATTTTGAAAAACAAAAACGGCATAGTTGGAGATTTTCTTAAGTTTCTACTATTTATTTCTTGTGAATACATATAAAAAAAGCTTCGAGTGTAATAGGTAAAAAGGCAATTTTTCACAATGTTTTCCCAATCAACAGATAACAAAAAGGGAAGCTGTTTAAAAATCATATTAATAGACAACACAAAGGATGTTATTTGTATGTGAGTAAATATTTCAGTCTTTTCTGATACAAAGGAATACAAAATATAGATGTGTTCTTATTAACTCTGTAAAAATACTTTTTCTAGAGAGGCTTTAATTTTCGAGATTTTCGCGAGCCCGTCGTAATCGCGAAAATTTGAACCTCGCGAAATAATTTTTCTTTCGACTTTCTGTTATGTTCACATAAAATTCGCGAAATTTTAGCTCACGAAATCACCGATATGTTTGTTAATTTTCGCAAAAATTACAGTCCGCAAAAATAAGTGCTTTTACAGTAACTTAAGTTATAAATCGGTCAAAAACCCATTTCATTTGGAACTAATTAACAGTTACGATTTAAAATTGAAGTTTAATTCTTTATTTTCCTTAGTGGATTATAGAAAATTGCGTCATCTTCAGAGCTTATTCAATGGTACTATCAGTTTAAATTGCCAACTTTTGTTTCCGAAAGTAATCAAAATAGCATCTTGCTTATGAGAAAACCTATGTAAATATTTTTCAACACATTTTTTTTTTTCGATTTTATTTTTAAGTGCAAAACTATTGAATTTTAAATCAGCATCTTATTTCGGCGTTAAAAAACAGTCAGTTGAAATCTTTATCAAAATTATATAAAACAGGGGTGCTTAAAAAAAAGTAAACTTTAAAGTTTTGCTGTTATTAAAAGCTGTACTTTGAATGTAAAAAATAACTCTGAAGCGCAGAATTTGAAATTTAATGTTGAAACTGTACAGAAATGGAAGTTGTGTTCGAGAGGATCAAGAAGGATTCCCTTCATATTTCATTAAAAAATCACAAGTTAGGCTACCAGCAGTTATCACAACTAGAAATCCCCAATGGCAGCTTGCGATGCCTCTGCATAAGTTAATAAATTAATTATTATCTTTGCCGATCAGGATATTAACTAACAAGTGAATCGACAGCTGGTATAATAACACATAAACTCAAAAATTTATCAACTCAAAAAATACGTACTATTTTTCAAAAAAAAAAAAAGAACAGTATTATTTGAGGAAAAAGTCACAAAGAGAAAAATAGAGAGCGATGCAATAACTACAAATATTTATTTTCAAGCTGTACTCAAGCTTTTGACTATTTTTTTTACAAATAATATTTACAGAACTTTAAGAAATAAAGCACAAAAAAAAGATACATTAATGATTTTTTTAATCATCATACAGAATACATAAAGTTCATAACTCCATATTTTCATAGATAAATTATGTTTCACAAAATTCAAATGAAAAAGAAAAACTATAAGTTTACCGATTTGAAATTGGCACGCTTACTTATACTGATAAAATATCAACCTCAATAAAAGCTAAAGTCACTAATTAAGACATAGTTTTAAATGAAATCACTTCAATGATGAAGGGTAAATTTAATGGCACGCTAAATTGTTGCAGATCATTAGCGCATATATCTTTCTAGTAACGCACTGAGTAAATACATTTTAATTTACTAGAGATTTTTGAAATTAAAAACTCGTCTAGAATATTACAGATAGCAAACACTTGATATTTCCATTGTAAAATACATCCTTTACCCTTTTAAGCACACATTTGAGGCAGTAAGAAGCAAAGGGATCGGTAGCGTATATAGTCTTCGGTGCGTCCCCTCCCTGCAAGATTTATAATTGCGCCACACAACCCCCCTTCTCATTAGTAAAAAAGGTAAAAATAAAGAATTGTTTTAATTGTTTAACATGATGTTAGTTTTTAAGAGCTTTTGCCCTCATACCCTGCTGGTGTTTTGGGGGTGCTATACACGCCACAAAAAGAGATGTAACTGCCAAAACTAAAGATTTCGAGTTAACTAGTGCAAACGCTAGGATAACCCCTTCTCTGTTTTGAGGCAAGAAATCGTTCCAGTAGCTCTAATGCGTGCTGCTAAACTGCAATATTTAGAAAAAATAATTCAATGAAAGCCCACCTAGGATCTGAATTTCGAACGCATTTTACTCTCAACTTTAAAAAGTCCACTAACATCTCTTTGCTTCTCACTGCCTCATTTTGCAAGCTAGTTTTGCTTCGTATGTTTGGATTAAACAAAATAAGTATTATGTTCGGAACAGCAAATCGTATTTTTAAGCAACTGGTTACTTATTACTTAATCTGTCCTTGTCAAAAAAAAAAAAAAACATTAATTTATTTAATTTATTGACGCTACTTTTATAAAAAGAAGTTAAAAGTTTTCAAACCTAACGTGTCTTAATTTTTTTTTTTTTGAAAAGTGGGTAGTACAATTAAAGTGAGTTTGACAATTGTGGATTCACTAGTGAACAACAGCACAAGTTAGTGCTGTCACTGTTTAGTCATGACTTTTTGCGCATTTGTTCGGTTTCATGTCATATATTCCTTAAAAATGTTATGCTTTAATTTGTTTTGCCTTTTAAATTTAATTGAGCATTAATGAATTAAAAGAAAATTTTTAGTTTTCACCGTTGATTATTGTTTAAACACCCATGTAGTGGTTGAGTTTTAAAGAATCGTCCTTGCAGAAAATTATTTGTGTCTACTTAGTCATTCTTTGACATAGCATTTACTCTCATGGTAGGCAAACATTTCTGTCATTCTTTAACATCGCATTTATTTTCATGGTAAATTTCAAAGTGATTTTTACTGGATAAATAAATAAATGAATGAAAAATAATTGAGTCTTTATCGAAGAGTTAACAAGCATTTGAATTTAACTATCTTGAGACATATATTATGCCTCCATAAAAATTTTCGCATTAAAAATATTCCCAACTTTTTTTTTCAGTGTAGTAATCCTTACAGTTCGAAGAATTTAAGGCTGCTACAAACAAATTAAAATTCTTTTCAACTTAAAAGGATGAAAGAGAACGTAACGACTTTCTTTTTCGTAACGATACATCAGAATGTGGGTCGAGAAAAGGCATTGTTGCAGTTTCTTATTAGCAGTACTAATGTCGTTTTTATTATAATTATTTTTCAAAGAATGAATATGCATTAAAACTTGCGCGAAAACTGAAGGATCTTTATTTAAATAAAAAAACTAGTATGTTGTGGCCATCACTAAAATTTCTTCGACATCTTTATGAAATCGGTTCCTTCCCTGTGCTTGACGAGGAAGCAGTAGTCCCATCAAAAACAAAATTACACACGCAAAAACTGGACGACAATACCAATTTCCAAAACATCGCAAAAGCAAAGCAAAGAACGAAAATTGAAAGTTATTTTCAAAGCCTTGCTTTTATTAATTACAAATATTTTATTTGTTAACCCGAGGGAGATTGTGCGGGGCACACAGTCACCCCATTCTTATCCAAACACCTGTCTCAGGATAAATATTTATCTGTAGTTAATCACCCTTTCAGTATCCTCCTATCTAGAGTCCCCTTGGTACGTGAAGTTTTATTTTTACTTTTCTTTTCTTTCTGTGCGTGAAGCAACCATTTCTGGGAATTAACGAGTTAATGGGGTAACTCAATCTCCCCACGCGACTGTTACTGCTTCGAAATTTCTCAATCTGCAGCGTAATTTTGCGTTCTCCAGTTCACTTTTTGCATTTATATTGCTTTGCGCTCTGAATACTGACGTGCAAACGTAAGCTTGCAGATTATGAAAAGATAGAGAATGATGATTTATAGAAAGTCACCCCTCGCGATCTCTTTTGTCACTGTTACTTGCGCGATTTCTCTCGGGTTACCAAACACAATATGGTAACATTTAAAATGTTCAAATCATTGAGATTTTCCGGTCATTTTCCATTAATTAAAATCACACAAAATATGCAGACGACAGTCTATCACGATTTATCATTCTTATTGTTGCATTAAAAAGCTGTTTTTATTCGCACCAAAAAAAAAAAAATAAATCAGCCCCCCTTGGAGCAATTGGCTTCAAAATTGAACCAGCGCCTGTTTTCTCCATAGGTTCACATTTTTTCTAAATTTCATCCAGAACGTAGCATTATTTCTGGAGATATGGCAAGAAAAAGGAAGAACGTTCGATTATACCACCCCGTTCACAGTTATTGACGCCAAAATAGAATCAGGTCTTGTACTCTCTAAGGGCTACTTGTCGATAGATTTTTGTTTGATTCCATTCATTATTTCTTGAAAGATATTAGTCACAAATGACGATAAAAAACGTTCAATAGCTCAGACACGGTTTAAGCTATTGACACCAAAATTAAATCAGTACCTGTACCTGTTAAGGGCAACATATAGACCTAATTTTGTTTGATTCCGCCAGTTACTTCTTCGGGAATAGAAGGCACGCATAACTCGAGAAACGTTCCATTGCTCCACCCCCCTTCGAGGAATTCGCGCAAAAAACTAATGGACACAAGTTCACATAGGGGCACATATGTGTACCAAATTTCGTTCGATTTCATGCGGTAGTTTTTGCTGTAGAGCGGCCACAAAAAATCGGCTTTCTCAAATAAAAGAAATGTGTATCCTGTATATATTATTTCACGCCATTTTCGTTTTTCTAATACCGAGTAAAAGCAACACATTTTTATACCACAGGTTCTGCGTTCGAAATTTTTGTTTTCTTTTTGAATAATCGTCAAAAAAGTAAAAAGTTTCTTTCGACGAATATTGATTCCTTTCGTATTTTAAAGCAAAGAAGAAAAACTCAGTCGCCACCAAGCAGATGAATTGGAGTTAGCTATCCATGGGTTTCAACCAGGGGGTTCTAAGCCTTTTAACAACTCACGCACCCAAGTTTGTGTATCAATCATTCTGCATACCCTTAACAAAAACACTTTAACTTTATTTATGTGTTTTATATATTTCTTTTAATTTAACTGTTTAAACTGTTTAAGTTTAATTAGTACACATATGTAATTATGAAAAAGACACAATGATTTGTTTTATCAAGGTTTTTTTTTTAATTACAAATGCCCTATTAATCAGTCCTAGAATTGAAAAAGTCTGTGAAAATAGTCAGTAGAAGGGAAAGTACATGAAGTATTGGCAGACATTGCTGGAAAGCTCGCAATGTCAAGTAGATATTGTGCTCTTTCCCACTATAGTCTAGGAGCAAATGGTTTCCCTGGCGATTTTTGTGGTGCAATTATGGGAGTTAGTCTTTCTGAAAGGTATTGACTCGAGGAAAACGAATTTGGATGTTGCCAACTCCAAACATGGTGCGGGGGGGGGCGGTTATAACTGTGCTTGGGGGGGATGGTGTTTCGTTCAATTTTTATGACACAATTATGAGAAGGAGTCTTTCTGAAAGGTATTGGTAGGAGAAAACCAAATTTGGATGTTGGCAACAGTGAAAATGGTGCAGGGGGCAGGGCGTGGTTATAACTGCGTTGGGGAGTGCAAGTGGTTTTCCGCTAAAATTTTGTGATACAAGATGGGAGTTAGTTTTTCTGAAAGGTATTGGCACGCGGAAAACGAATTTGGATGCCGCTACCCTCGAAAAAGTTTTTCAGAAAGATATCGGTACGAGGAAAAACAAATTTGGATTTTGCAAACCCCGAAAATGGTGCAGGGAGCGGTTATAACTGCGTTGGGGGGAGGGGGGGGCAAGTGATTTTCCGTTCAATTTTTGTGATACAATTATGGGAGTTAGTTTTTCTGAAAGTTATTGGCAAGAGGAAAACGAATTTGGATGATGCTACCCCCAAAAATGCTGCAGGGGAGCAGGGGGTTATAACTGCAAGCATAAAACAGTTATGTATTCAACATTTCTCGGTTTACAACAAGTTTACAAAACTCAAAATGCTTAAATTCACTAATAATATTATTATAAAGCAATAAACATCCGAATGAATTTGCAGACACTAGTCTCGGAGCTGTTAAGAGCTCCTTTTTCATTGTAAAAGATGCGAGTTTATGCATGAAAATTCATCTGGCTAATGACGATCTTTCCATTGATAAGGGGATCCTGGTAACCAAACCCATCATTCAAGCAAAAAAAAAAAGGGTGGAGGGGGGAATCTCACCCCCCCCCCGATTAAAAAAAAAAAAACAAAAATTCGCATTTGTGAATTGTATCAATATAATTGTTGTTTTACCAAATTCCCTCATCCATATTAAATATGTAACCTTAACTCAGGTTCGTCATCTTGAGGTCAGGGGGGGGGGTCAGTTGCCCCCCTGACATTGAAAATTTATACATTTTTTTTGTATATATAAGTAGGCATTGTTTTTAGATTGGGGGAGGGGGAAGTTTCAATTGAATGATTATTTGTTTCTCTAAACAAGGAATTTCTTCACAGTTTATGAGCCCGCAAGAATTTTTCATAGCTTACAGTACTCCTAAAGGATACTTATACGCAATTACGAATATGTTGTAATAAACCATTGATATTAAACCTGAAGCCTTTCAATTGTGAGTGGCCTGGAATAAACTACCTAATTTTTTAAGTTACGAAAATGAGCGAAACATATTTAATCTGTATTCAGCCAAAAGATAATAAAATGAAAAATGAACCTATTAGTTGCTTATGGGCTGCATAATATTGTTCTTTTTTTTTTTTTTTTTGTAGAGGTGTTTCTTTCGGTTGCAGAGTATAAAAAGTATTTTTGAACGAAACAAAACATTTATTGAAACTGTGACTTTTTACTATTATTATGCCAACATTATAAATTTTCGGTAAAAGAACAAAAAAAACTACATATTTTCCGTTACAACCATGTGCTACCAAAAGAGTTAAATTAAACAAGAAAGTGGAATTATATTTTCAGATATCAACAGATAGGCACTAAGTTAACAATGTTTAAAAGAAAATAAACATTTAAATTAACCATTAAAATAAGTTTTTTACATGCTAAAAATCATTTCAGAAGTATTTGCTATCAAGAATTTTGAACAAGTCAGCAAAGCAATACTAACAAATAATACTGATTAAAACTCGTTTTCACTGTCATATTCATCGGAACTGCTATCCCCTTTCCAGTTAAAACAGTATTTTGCGTCGTCCAGATCTAAACATTTTCACTTGTCCGCCACAGAAATCCGTTGCGTCTGCATTTGCATAAAAGTTGATCATTTACTTTTTTTGCATGAGCATTTACCAGTTCTAAAATCAAATTTTTTTTTCTTTTTAATTGGTGGGGGGAGAGGGGACCCGTCCCCCTTTTGTTTGCCTAAATTTTAGAGCAGGAATTAAAATGGAGGGAGCACGTCCTATCATTGGCTAAACAAAAGCTTGGGCAAAGAGCTCAAGTCACGTGACTTAACATCAACGAATGATTGACACGTTTTGCGTGAGAGTAGCGAATGAAACCTGATTTCGTCCAATGCTTTGCTTTAAAATCCATCACGTGACTTGGGGTCTTTCCTTCACGAATGAAAGTCATCACTCCCTCCATTTTATCTCTTCTCAATGGCCTAAATGATGGGCTGGGTAACCAGGAACCTCTTATCAATGTAAAAATCATCCTCTGACGGGTGAATTTTCATTCATAAACTCACATCTTTTACATTGAGAAAGGAACTCTTAATAGCTCGGAAACACGTGTCTGCAATTTATTTCAGATTTTAATGCATTAGGATGTTGTTATTAGTGGATTTAAGCATTTTTAGCTTAGAAAACTTAATGTAAACCAAGAAATGTTGAATTTCTAACTGTTTTATGTTTGCAGTTATAATCCCCCTACCCCCTCTGTAGCATTTTTGGAGGAATGTAGCAACATCCAAATCTGTTTTCTTCGTGCCCATGCCTTTCAGAAAAACTAACTCCCATAATTGTATCACAAAAATTGAACGGAAAACCACTTACCCTCCAGCGCAGTTATAACCGCCGCCCCCCCCCCGCCCCTCTGAACCATTTTCGGGGTTTTCAACATCCAAATTCGTTTTCCTCGTACCAATATCTTTCTGAAACACTAACTAACATAATTGTATCACAAAAATTGAACGAAAAACCACTTGTCCTCCAGCGAAGTTATAATCCCTCCCCTCCCTCTGCCCCCCCTGCAGCATTTTCGGGGTTGGCAACATCCAAATTTATTTTCCTTTTACCAATTACTGTCAGCAAAACTAATTCCCATAATTCTATCACAAAAATTGAACAGAAAACCACTTGCCCCTCCCCCCGCAAAACAAATATAAACGCCCCCTTTGCCCCCCTGAACTATTTTTGGGGTTGGCAACATTCAAATTCGTTTTCCTCGTACCAATATCTTTCAGAAAAACTAACTCCCACAATTGTATCACAAAAACTGAACGGAAAACCACTTGCCCCCCCCCTGCCAGTTATAACCGCCCCTGTCCCCCTGCACCATTTTCGGGGCTGGCAACATCCAAATTTGTTTTTCCTCCTGCCAATACCTTTCATAGAAACTAATTCTCATAATTGTATCACAAAAATCGCACGGGAGCTAAAACTTGACCGTTTGCTCCTCCACTACTACCAAAACAAGAATATAATTAAATTTTGGAACACTTATGCTTCAATGTATAATCACAAGACATTGCTCAAACTTTTGTAGCAATCAAATTCTAGCATTATCAATGTATTTTTACTTCCTTTTACAAAAAAGGAAATATTGTATTCGCGAAAAATTTTCACTCAAAATTCGGCCTTAACTTTCATTTTGCTCACCCCCTAATTAATGTTTTTTTTTTCCAACCCGACCACACGCGGATAAGTGCCTAAGAACGTATAAACACCTGAAATATCCATTTTGATATTTTCCGAGTTAATTACAACAACTTTTCTCGTGACGTCCGTATGTACGTATGTATGTCGCATAACTTAAGAACGGTATGTCCTAGGAAGTTGAAATTTGGTACGTAGACTCCTAGTGAGTTCCAGTTGTTTAACTCCCGTTTTGGTTGCATTTGGGTGTTTCTATAGGGGTCTTGTGCCCCTCTTTGGGGGGAAATCATTGCTAATTTCAATGGATACTTAAGCGGTGTTATAATTTGGCGGACACGGCGATATATCGCCAGTCGTTTGGTCGCCAAGTTTTGTCGCCAACTTGGCGATAAATTTGGCATTTTTTTTAAAAAATCTGGTTTCAATTTGGCCACTGGTGGTGATATTTAGAGAGTAAACTATTGAATCACATTAAAATTGCCAATAATGGGAAAATGACATTAAATTGGAGTAAAAGGAAGTCATGTGATGCACACATCAACTCGTTTCATTACATTTGGTACTGTACCACCCTTACAAATTTTTGCGTGTCCCAAAGGATACTCAAACCACCGATTGAGAAACAGACTTAACCTGAAGTGTATAACATTTTTGACGAGATAAGTACAATAATAATAAAAGAAAAAAAAAGAGAAGGGAAAAAAGAAAAAAAAAACTTTTTAGTAAGACAATATTAGGTTACTAGTTTAAGTTAACAAGACTATCGTAACATATTAAATAAGGAAAGGACTATATAATCAGAAAAGGTTCCATCATCATATTTTGCGTACACTCAAATCTAAAGTCCTACAATGAAAAAACATTTAATTAACATTCTCTGCAAATATTGAACAGTCATTTTACTATAACGACTGATATTTAAAAAAGACACACCATTAACAGTAATAAAAAATGTACTTAAACCAACACTCAATATTAATTGAAGCGTAAATAATGCATTATAATGTTTTACTACTTCTAAACTTAGATATCGAACGGTTCGGTGAACAACGTAATTAATTTTTGATGCGATAGTCAAATTATAAGGTTGCGTGTGATCGCTACGATAATGACTTGGGTGTGCCTATTTTTTTCACAAAATTTTATTTGCTGAATATCGACTTCGTATTAAGATAGCATTTCAACAAGCGTGCAAATTTTCTCATTGGTGAAAATACCTCATTCTTTCAACGATCGTAACGGAGTAAAAATAACTCGTACTGAAGTTTTATGACAAACAATTTCCAAAGAATAGGTTGTTGCTTTCTTTTCTTTGGTTCTCAGATTATGTTTTCACTTATTTTGTTTTTAAGCTGAAAAAGAAATTTTATATGAAACAAATGTGCGATAAATTATGTATTGCAAGCAAACTACAGTGTCTGAAAAATAATGAGAATTTACTATATCTTAACCGGCCTCCTTTTATCAGACATTAGCTTTAACCGATATTATTTAATGTAAGTATGAAAATCTAAAAACAAGTTGTAAAAAATTGAGAAATTCGAAATTAAGTATTTAAAAACATCACGTTTTTGTTAAAATTTTTAAAGTAATAACTAAGGTTCGCTGATACCACTCACTAGAGTAAACATTTCTCCTTATGGTATGTGAAAAAAAAAATATCATTTACACATTGCAAATGAATTCACTCCTCTCATTGCAAATTAAAGTTACTCACTGATGAAATGCTTATTTTATAATTGTTTTCAATAGTTCAAAGCAATTAATTGTTATTTCATTTGGTTCTTGATTCAGCTTTTAAAATGCATCCAACAATCATATACTATAAAATTGGGCACATGTGAGCCCGGTGTACATGTGAACATGGTATATTTTACTAGGATAACGTTTAGCAAAAAATCTTGAGAAATTCTCAAGTAATGGCAATACCAGTCCTGCTTCTTGGCCACACTTTTAGAGCAATGAGCCAGTTTATGTGTATGTGGTGACAACTTTGTTTTAGCTGGTGTTGTAATTTTACTTCTGTCTTCTTCAAGTGAAAACATATTTTTAATAAATTAATGAGCTAAACTTAATTATTTTAACTACTATACGAACATTCAAGTAAATTTATGGCAATGTTTAAATTTTTAAATTTAATTAAAAATCCTTTATTTTTTTAATTAGTTCTAAAGTAGGTGACGGGGCACTTGTGAACACAGTATGCAGGGGCATATGTCAACAGTTCCCATATTCTCACCGTAAGATAAAGATAGTTATTATAAGTGTTAACAAGAAATTTCGTTCAGAACTAAAGGAACCTACTTTCCCGTATACCAATATCGACTTTCTAGTATATGATCACTATTTTCAAAAATAGCTAAAATCGTAAATTATTTCAAACATATTTTTTAAATATTTTAAGCTGATTTCTAGGAACAAAATATACGTCACTCATCTAAAGAATTATGTGCGTAAAAAAAGTAATAAACGAACAAATAAAATAGCAGCTCCTTTTAAACAAAGCAGTTAATACACATTTTTCCATTAAAATTTTTTTTTAACCGCATTCAAAAAAAAAAAAAAATCATTAAAATTAATAAATTCATTAAAATAAATACATAAAATAATAAAAAAATCATCTGCTTTTTTCCTGTTGCCAAAAAACAGTTAATGTACTTTTAAAATAAATAAAAAACTACGAAAATGTCAACTTGAGAAAAGAAATAATTTTCATTATCAATAAATAAATAAATAAATCTATATACATGAAAATGGATGTACGTTTGTGTGTGTGTATGTATGTTCCTTATACAAATCCACGGTTTTCATCGGATTTCTTTCAAATTTGGCACAAAGGTAAATTGTTGCTCAGGAATTCATATAGACGGGTTTTTGAAATTTCAAAAAGACCCAAAGAGGCCTGAATTCATATTTTGAGTCATAAAATTGCTCTTTACTGCACGAAAGAATTTTTATATAGTTATGAATTATGTCTAAATGAAAAGTCCTCAAAAAACTGCCCTAGATGAAGTTTCTTAAAATTTTAACTAAATCGTTAAATGTGTGAACCTTGGTTCAAAGTAAATGAAAATGATGCAATCAACACAAAACGTATCCTTAACAATGGCCTTCAATGCCGTTTAACGACGAGCGTTAAAGCATGCTTGGCGAGAAAGTCCAACGAAAACAAATGCTGCTGTTCAGTGTTTCTTAACTTCCCCCCTGCAAAGACACGGAGATGCATTGAAGTCACCGTCAGTTGTACTTAAATCGCTTGCCACTACCGCTAATAAGTTTTCAAGTAATAGTACCGTAACAATAAACAAAATTTTTGATCAGTATTTCGACATGAACAGCATAAAAAATACGAAAATGAGATAGGTGTCGATAATGCAATCATTATCGATGTACAATCTTCAACAAATTTAGCATTAGAATACTAAACTTTTATTAAGATGACATCCTTGAAACAGAAATTTGATTTAATATTGTATTTATTATCCTTAAACAAATCAATGCAATATGTATATGCTCTTTATACTACTCCATGATTTACCTATTTCGGTTCAACTAAGTTTAACAGAAATCGCTCCAGATTATCAAAAATCATTGGTAAAAATACTAATATCCAACAAAATTTGTTTGAAGTAAATCTGCCTTTAAGTTCGGAATCTATATTGAATTCCAGTTTTCCCGTAGGCGCCAATGTTAAGGGATTTTAACTGTTCAAATTTGAATGGAAAATTCTGTACCTCAGAGACAAGTCACATTAAGATAATTTTACAGTGGAGAGGAAAACTTTTTGCTGTTGCGCATGCAAAGTATGGGACGCACGCTCTTTTAACCCCGGAAAAAAATTAAAATTTTTTTTTTAAAGAACTGCATTCACATGGCTCGATTTGAAATAGGCTTCTGCATACAAAGCACTAATAAACAGAAAATTGCAGTTTTTGGACTTACGTCCTTCTGGCACTGAGGTACAGAGTTGTTCAAATCAAAAAGATATTTTCCCCGTACATTGTCTTCATCAAAAACTTTTTCCAATCAAGTTTTTTGAAGCAAATTCGTCTCTAAGTTCAGGATTGCCTTGAATTTCCCCGTAGGCGCTAATGTTAATTTTTTTTAAACTCTTCAAAATTGAATTAAAAATTGTTCAAATCAAAAAGTGAAACATGGGAATGAGGTGTCCTTGTCGAGACATTTCGAACAAAAAAAAAAAAAAAAAAAATGTTCGAATCAGACTATTCAATCAAAAGTTATTAGGGGGGGGGGAGGGCAGACAGACAGACCGACAGACATTTTTCCCCATCTCAATGCCCTACTTTACAATTTTTAACTTTCAGATATTTATTTAATTATTTTAGTTATTTTTGACTTTTTTTTTGTTTTTCGCGATATTTTTAAAATGCATTAAGCCTTCTTTCATGCTTTTTTTCTTCTTTCTCTGACTTTTAATGGGAAAGTAGGCTAAAACTGGTGTAAAGGTTCATAATTTATATTTTGCTACAGTCAGTTTGTAAATCTATTGTTAAATATTATTGCATTATTATTAATTAATTAATTATTTTATTATTTTTTATATCTTTAATTATTTTCTTCCAAAATAGTTGACCAACAATTCAGTGTTACAAAATATTTACAAGAAAAAAATTTAAAAATATTTTCCTTTAGCTAAAACCTGAAGCGTAAAATAATTTTAAATCTCATCATCATATTCAGTATGAAGCTTAACGGCACTATACAACAATAATGAACTTTACAAAAAAGGTTTTCTTTGTATTATTTAGTCTTATAAGTTTTTTTCTTGTCGTTCCTGTGATTAGAAAATGCTACGGAACTTTAAAATTTCATAGTAAACAGAGTTTAATAATTTGGAAAAGATGTTTTTTATTGACAGTTACTGTACTATTGAAACTGACACATACAACATATACTCGGTTGCAAACCCTTCAGTGTAATTGGTACATATGTATATGTTTCATATTAACGAGTTTTTCGTTGAAATATGTTGCCTGTCCTGTACTTTTCAATCATATTCGTATGTGCCCCAGGCTGGGGCACATCTGAACACTTAAATATATATATTTTTTAATTCCACAAAGTAAAGAAATATTTTTTTGAAAAATGTGAAAAAATCCAGGGCACAAAGAAAAGGCTATTTGATTATAAAGACACCTTTGCTCTGAAAAATTGATAATATTTTTAAAGATATTGGGAAATGAAAAAAAGTGTTTACATGGGCCTCCTTTTCCCCTAAGCTTATTTTGAAGAGTTTAGATTAAGTTACGCGAAAGATAATGCAAATTGCACCACATTTCAAACCTTTTATCTATACTATTAAAACCTGCATGTGCATGCCTGTGTGTCTGTAACCTTATCTACTCTGGACTGTAAATGTCTACCAGGTCAATACTTGTACCGTTGGATACATTACATCTAGGGGAAACCATTTCGCCCTGTCTCGCCCCTCTGAACCATATAGAGCAGAATATACGGGACTGGATGACTAGGATATCCTGAGGACCTCAAGGGGTAAAGGCAAAAAAAATCATCAATTTGTTACCTGCCTCAGGTGGCATTTAGCTACCGTGGGTGGCGAACGGGGATTGGCGAGCGAAGCGAGTAGGGAACGAGGCCCCTAGTCTGTTATAACCACATTATATTATTCTCATTCAGTTAATCACGAAAAGAGCATGGCATGAGGACCAACTGCTTCTGCAGGCCTTCCCATCTGGAAGTTGAAGTTAAAGTTAAGCCAAAATATTTTTGACACTATCTAAATCCTTCTGTCACAAAATCATCCCATTCGATGATAATCAATTTTTTTCAAAAGTTGCAATAATAATCCATTCTCACTCAAGAGGTAATTTTCCAAAGGTAGCGATTTAACAACATATCTCTTTCAATATAACCTGTTATATATAAAAAAAAAACTTTTTTCTTAGAGAAGACCGAAATAAATCTACTAAACAGCTCTTCCAAAAGTCCACTTTCAAGCCTTACCATTTGGTAGAAATAAAAGGAATCTGCAATTCCGAAGCGCTGCCATTACACATAGAGTGCCAGATGGAAAATGACGACAGATGTAATGCGATGCCCGTTTCAATTTGGTGTTTGGGATTGGTGGCGTTTTAGAAGAAAATTGCCTTCTTTTCGTTTACGATTAAGAATAATATTTGATGTTCAAAAAAGCGTTTTGAAGAAAATACTGGTTATCTTTTCGAGAAGATTTTTTTCGTTTTATGTCATATATATACGTTTCAGGAACACGTACGAAAAGTTGCAAAGTTTAGTGTTTACTAGAGTTATTTCAGTTATATAAAATTCGTATATGTGTTTATAAATAAAGTGCTTCAAGAATAAATAAAGAACGAATTCATGAAACAAAAGTACAAAATATGCGATACACTTTGAAAACCATCATTTGTTGACAATTTGTTATTATTTGAAGCGAGGTTTAATTATTTTCTTCATATAAAATACAACTTTATGCATATTTACAAGATGATCTTCTTTAATTTACAAGTACAACGTAACATATAATGCACATAAATAAAAATTTTAATTTTCAGCTTATCTTTTTCAAATTATAACTCAACATACTTATAGCTTCGTTATGTTTTCTTCGGGATTTTCTCTTAAGGCACTTATGTGTCATCAGTTTTCCTGTTCTCGCAGTTTTTTTTTTTTTTTGAACAGTAATTAGGAAACATAATTGAAATGCAAATTTTTGTTTAACAATCCGCACAAGTAATCTACTTTCACTAAGTCAACAAATTTCTAAATGTTTACCTATTAGGTTCTATAGATATAAAAGCGCAATGATTTTTTAAGTCGAAATTGGCCCATACTTGAAAGTGGAGTAAGCACATCTGATCTTCCCCTCGAGCACCAACCGACCTCTCACAAAGTTATATAAAATATGCCCTGCAAAAGGATGGGAATGTATGTTGTCTTTCGATCTATGTCTGTACGCTAAGGAGATAGTACAGACTCTATCTTTTTAAAAAAGAACGGACTTTCTTTAAACTACGAAAACAATTTTCCTAATATTTTTGCACGAAACACTCATTTAGTTAGGCTTATTTTGTACGCAGGCGCAACACCAATTCCGGCACGTCTAAAATGTTCCCCATGTTTCGAAAAGAATTTCAATCTCTGAAATCCTTGAGGTAAGGATGATGGGCACGGAAATAATGCAAGACACGTTTATGTCAACTTACTGTGCGTGATGGTGGGTATCTTAGAGCGGGTTTGAGGATCGAGAGGGGCTTGAATGATGCTGAGGCTCGGCGTGATGATGGCGGGAAGAGTTTTAGCACGTAGTAGAGGATTCTTCTTCTTAACAGATGGTTTCTCTGACAGGTGGCTGAAAAGAAGAGCAAGTGGTATTAGATGAAGCCAGAACAAATAATAATAGATGAGGAGAGAAAGATTTTCGTAAAAGGAAGCGGAACATTTTGCACATATCTATTATCTCGTGACAAGCCATCATATATGAAAGAGGATGGAGAATATACTTGCCATATAATCCATAATATAAGCCATATGTGAAAGTAGAGGGAGATAATGTTTGCGTGAAATAACGAAAAAAAGTAAAAGTAATAAAAGTACTTTTTTTATATTCAGTGTCTTTTCTAACACGACCGTCTGCCGGGCGGTAATTTGTAGAGTTATTCTTACCCCCCCTTCAAAAAAAAAAAAACTATTAAATATTGCATGTAAGAATGAAGTTTTCACAATTTCAAGAAACAACTTATTTTTATTTAAGTGCATTAAACTAAAGTTTATATTAGCTAACATAGAAAGGAAGACATAGCTAACTTATGAATATATTATGAACTTACGATCAAAAATAAAATGTATTAGTTTGACGGATTAAATATAATTAAAGATGCGCAGAAGAAATTTTCAAAATTGAAATATTTAAATTTCTTTTAAACGCCTAAATCCATTTTGGGTGCACCACTCAAAAGGATTTTTACCCCAGGGTGGCATCTTTATCTTCAGCCCTCAGAAATCCCGCTATAACTATGCTTATGTACGACTCACATGAAAGGAAGGAATTCCCGTTTAGAAGTAAGCTCAAGAGCTGGTAGCATTAATGGATTAACTTTAACCTTTGAGATGGATAGTGTTTAGATTTTTTTTCATTCCATCGCAACTTAGATGTAATAGGCATGTCTTACACTTAAACACATTTCATTGAAACGTGTAAAAGATGATTGTTGTTATGCGAAATGAAGTAAAGCTCACATACTCTACAACTATTCCAACTCACTCTACAACAATACTTGTACAATATACAAGTCACTCTACAACTATTTTCAACTTGGTTTTTTTTTTTTTTTTTTGCATATATCTCAAACATAGAAACCATTCAAAATAATGAAAAAAATTTGTAAAATGAACAAAGCAGAGTTTTGTTTAAGCTTTGTGCTGTTAAGTAGAGCCATAAAGTAGCTAGCATGCGGAGTTTTTGCATTATTTGTGGTTCTACTGACGCTGCATTGTTTTGCATTGCAACAAACGATGTAAAACTCTTATGCAAGAAACTGTTGGTGAAACGCCAGTGATAAAGCTGTTCAATCACTCACAAGAGTGATAACTCATGACAGTTATAATTAAAACACCAAACTACACTCCGGGGCTCCCGTACGAAACGCTGCACTTAAAGTAAATATAAACAACGTCAAAAAAAAAGCACAAATTTGCGGAATTTCTGCAGTAACTCCGCAAATTTGTGCTTCTTTTGACGTTGCTTATGTTTATTTTACTGTTCAGCACAAAGGTATTTATTTATCTTACACTGCACTTAGTTGTTTAACTGGTAAAGTGGAGTCCGGTTTTGTTTATTGATGCAGATCAGGATCCGAACAAACCCTCATTTAACCCCGACGAGCACCAGTTTCCTTTAGCGAACGAGGAGGATATATCAATGGAGCTCGATCCCGCGACACTCCAGTTGTGAGTCCGACGTCTTACCGATCAGGCAGGCTATCACAGCCCTTTAAACATTACATTTGGCCCAGAAAGTTTCAAGTAAAAAAAGTGACCTAAAACAATCATTGTATGGATTAAAAAAAATACTAACACTTACTTTACATTATATTTAATTGAGTATAAATCAGCTTTATATATTATCGTAAAGGATGTATATTATTTCTGCTAAATAAATAAAATAAAGTTGACTAAGCATTCTAACTTAAATTATCCGCAGTAAGTGTTTATTAAAATGTGAGAAAATATTTTAAAATCCACTGGAGGAACTTCAAGTAAGAAGTGAAGTAAGGAAACGTGATTTATTCCAAAGAAAAATAATTCTAGTGAAATATTTAAATTTATTAAATTGCTCTCTGTTGAGTTAGAGAGGTTTTTTTAAGTTCATCTATTTTTGAGTAAGGTTGATAAGTTGTAAAGTAGCTCATGTAAAGAGGAAATATTTTTCAAGGTATTCAAGTAAAGAAATATCTGGTTAATAACTTTAAAAAGATTTTGCCTGAGGAATTCAATTATTTAATGAACTAGGGAAATAATGTACGCTTAATCAATATCAAATAATTGAGTTCGTAAGAATATACACTGTATAGTTCAAAGACTTATTAAGAATGTTCTATTCTAATCTTTTAAGATACGTATTGATTATTTAATCTACCTTTAAAATATTGAATGGTATATTTAATTTTTGGACTATGAAAATAGATCTTACCAAAAGGATTTTTTATGTATTTTTTATGCATTATTTTTTTATGTATTATTGCTAAATGATGTAGAAGTTGCTTGTGAATGTATCACATCAAAATTATATTACCAGATATACTTTTTCCACTCTCGTTAGCCTACTTTAACGCAATTTTTTTAAAAAGAAAATGAAAAGTAAGAGAGAAGGCTTAGGGTATCAGAAAATAATATTGCGAAAACAAAAGAAAAACGAGTCGAAATTAGTAAAGTTGTACAATAAAGATTCAAAAATAAAAACTTTAAGTAGACTTCTGAAAAGTGGAAACGTGTGTCTTTTGGTTTGTCTGTGTGTTTGTCCAATTCTGCTTCTAGCATTTTTTTGAGGAAAAAGTTCGACTTCAAACAAAAAACACTCAAATAGCCCAGGACACCTTACTCTCTTATTTTATTTGATTTTTTTCCGGTTTGTTCCAAAAGAACTAATGTCGAAAAAACTCAACAATAATTTATTTTGGAGAAATTTGACATAATTATAAATCCTTAACTTTTGAGCAAAATGCGCATTTTATTTAAGCATCGTTAATGAAAAGACAAGATGCAAAACATGCAAACAGGGAGATTTTGACATAGGTTTTATGCAGAAAGATTTCATGGTTTGGTCAATGTTTAACACATGGCTCTTTATATTTTTTCCGAAAAATCACCAGCATTCGACAGATAGAGATCTGTTTCTTAGGGCCCACAGACAACGTGGCACTGATCCTCGGATAGCCATTGAGCTGTGCTTTAGAAGTATTTTCCCTCTATGTAAATGGTTGAAATGTTCTGAGCAGCTGGCTTTAGCCTACTTAAACGTAAAGGTTAAATAATAATAATACTAATAATAACAATAAATAATAATAATAATATTTAAAAAGACTCATATCGTAAAGTTATTTAGAAGAGTATTAAGAATAAAATCAAGACAACAAAAAGTCAAAGTAAATGAATTCATTAAATAAACTAGCTGACCCGTGTGAAGTATTTGTCCTCGATAGAAGGGTTTAAAGCAGTTTGAATAACAGCAAAAATGTGACTTAGAGGCAGCGGATGGAGTCGTCTCACATACACTATCGATAGGAAATTAACCTTTGGCAGTATCAGTATGAAAAACGAATTGAATGTAATTACATTTAATTAAAATTCAAACATAACTTCAACATAGAAGATAGTATGGAATAGAAACAAATTTACAAATACAAATACAAAAGTGACGACCAGCAACAGGCTCTGGGCCCAGCTAGGCTCGTCCTATTCAATTTACAATCCCCAGTGAAGATCAATGGCCCTCTTAAAACTATCTACTCCCTTGCTCATTACCACCTCTTCCAGTAAGCTGTTCCAAGGTTCCACTACCCTGCTAAAATAATGATTTTTCCTAATATCCATGTTCGCCTGAGATTTAAAAGCTTAAAACAATGACTCCTTGTCCTGTTTTTAGTGCTAAACTTTAGCCCCATAACATCATTCATTTCAATAAATTTAAACAATTGAATCATGTCCCCTCGGTCTCTTCTTTGCTTAAGACTGTACATTTTTGAGCAAATTTTATTTATCGAAGCAAGAATTTATCGAATGTAATTAATTGAAAATAAATGAAAAATTATCACAGAAGAATAATTAAACTTCGACCTTTCTCTGTTTGATAAAGTTCAAATGCTTAACTTTGAAAAAGCCCAATGAAATGTTCAAATATTTGCTTCAAGGAATATCATCTTAAAAGTTAAGAGAAGGGTGAAGATCGATATTGATTGAACTCCTTTCATTCAAAAAAATCATGGGAGAAGGAAACCTGCTATTAATTAGGTAATCAATCAAAATAACCAAGAAAGTAAACTTTATAGCTCAAGATAATTTTTTCTCACTATTGCTTACTTTTATATTTTTCGGTTGGCTAGAGAATGAAGTTATTATAGTTATGAGTTAATTTGATGCTCACTTTCGTTTAATAACGTTTTTCAATATTTATATTGTTTTGAATTTTTCTCTTTTTTCAGAAAATGAAGAGTGGAATTTCACCAAACATTTCGAAAATTATGAGAAAAATTCTTGAATTTGTTTTTTAAAAAATAAAAGTTAGGTGTTTGTGTAAAAAGTTTCTTTTTGTGAAAATATTCTAATTCTTTTATGAAAATATTTTCTGAAAATTTAAAGAAAGGAATCTCTCAGATTTGAAGCAAAATTAAATATCTCATGCTCTACAAAAAGAAAAAGAACGGAATGCGATTCGAGTTCTTGTTTCTTTAAAATCCGAAAAATCTTTCGTGATATTTCATCTAAGAAACTAATGAAGAATTTTAATCTACAACGATAATTGATAAGAGGTACTTACTACGTATGCTATTGAAAACGCTCCTTAAGAACGTTTTTGTATTAAATTCAAAAAATATTTTTGAATTCTAAGCCCGTTTGCAGTCGAGCCCATTAGTCGACGAGCAATATAATGAAAAAAGTTTAAAGTGGAGTCCCTAGAGTTGGCATTATGAAAACAACTTGACAGCTCTCGAGGTAATCCATATCACTCTGACGGCACAATGGGCAGCACTCTAAAGCCTTCGCTACAAATCAAAGTGTTTTTGTAAATAGCAATGTCCAGTAAGTTAACGAAAGCGAGTTATTTCAACAAATGAGGCAATAAACTAGGGATTTTGTTCTTTTCGATGAGCTGGATATTCCACCAGCTACACTGTAAAAAAAATCCGTAAAATTTACGGAAAAAAACTGTTAGCCAGGACGCCAGTTTTCTTCCGTTTATTTTACAGAAATCTTCCGTATTTTAATTATTTATTCAAGCTGATTTATTATTTTATGAAGATAAAAAAATGAAACTATACTTTCATAAATACATTTCAATATTTACTATACTACTACGAAATACATGTATACAAAGGTACATTTCCGAATATGCCTCAGTAACAGATGCCAAAAAAACATAATAATAAAATATTGATTAGGATGCAATGAAATGGAAGTTGCAAACGATTTAAGACTTACTCGCTTTAAATAAATATGTGATCAAAAACTCGAGCACGAGAACCAAAATCCAAACACGCGGGCGAAATTTCGAAGATTCGAAGAAAAACAAAGTATTACCGGTTCCAGATTCAAAAAAACAGAGAAATCCTGTATTTTATTACGAACAGTTTTTTTCTGTAAAAAATACGGATAACTTCTTCAAAATTTACAGTTTTTTTACAGTGTATAGGAATCATCAGAGTACAAAGATATTTCTTTTTTTTTTTTTAACCTGTGCTTTGACAATTATTTTGGATATTACGCGGTCTGAGAAGTATCAGGTTGTGGCACGAGAGATTCAACCTAGCAAGTTTATCTACATGTTCATGCCCAAGAAGCTTACAATGGCTCAAAATCCATTGGAGGGAAATGATTCCCATAGGCTTTTTAAGTTCAAAACATTTCTCCTATGGGAATGAACATTTGCACTTTCATCATACGCTGGATTTGTAAGCAAAAAAAAAAAAAAAAGCTTGAGTGTCAATAAGAAACACATCAATGCTTTCAGGGCTTCGTTTACATTTATCAATCAAAACAAATTTGAAACTTGTTAGCCCAGTTCACATACGCTAAATGAATCTTACTGAGAAAATTTCAAAATCAGCTAGCGTATGGCTGCTTTTGAACTGGCCTGGTTGGCGAGTGTGCATTGATTGGTGAGAAAGTGCTGAGAGTATCCAAACATGGCACTAATTACCTCTCTTCACCACAAACTACAGTTCATCAGTGATGACATATTTTTAACACCCATCATAGCAAAGTGCAATGTAGAATCAGTTAGGGTAAATAGAAGACTGGGGAAAATGGAAACAGTCTATTATTATCCAATGGGAATTTTTGAAACTAAAATATTGGTCAGTAAAGACAAAGTAGAGTCTGTCCATGGATTGCATAGAACTAGCAAACGACCAGTTAAGACGAGTCTATCTGAATGAGGGGGAAAGTAAAAATTTGATGTACGTGTTCCACTCATTTGAATGTGATTTTGCTTAATTTAGAGGCTAACATACATCTGCAAAAGCTGAGATCCCAGAAAACTAATACATTCGCCCTTTCCGCCTGTAAACCGGATGTTTGCCTTCCCATCTAATTGGTGGTCACACCATAATATATATTTTTTCCGTAATGACTACGTTGGAAAATCAACCGAAAGGATAAGAAAGTGACATATTTATATCTAATTTAACCACTTAACGTACAAATTTTTCTTAAGCAAGATTTTCTAATGGCAATACATTTATTTCGTTAAACTGAACCTCCATTACATTAATTTTTTTCTGGTTTTAACTTACAGCAGTATGTATCATGATTAGCTCCTGCCGTTCATAATTAAATGCAGTGCCTTCCAAAAACTAGTTCATTGTATTCACAGTTAATATTGAAGCGCTTAATAGAATTATTGGATAAACAATAGTGTTCTGTATCATATATCGTAATGTTATGAGTCATTATACCGTTATGTGAACATCAGATATTTCCTGTGCTTTCATTATTTAAAAAAAAATCTTATCTGTTTGAATACAGGACAGAAGAATATTCTGACACAAGAAGATAAAAATTATAATGGATTTTTGCTTCCAAAGTTACAACTAGCGGTCGAAACTATGGATTTTGTCCTTTTATCAAATCGCAAAAAAACCGTAATTTCCTTTTTAGTGGAGTAAAATCAATACTCAAAGGCGGAAAACTTACGAAAACGTAGGAACTTTTTCCTCGCTAAGCTCTTCTTGGGTTCCATGAATAATTTGTGAAATCCTCTGCAAGAAACATTAATGGACTGCCAGAAAATTCAATCAACGGAGAAAGGAAGCGATGCTTTTTCGAAAGAATATATTAAAAAAATTCAAGTTATAAAGTTTGGTGATTTGTCAAAACGAGTTTGAAGAATAATTCTTCAGAGCCCAATTTTATAGTTTGCTTTATCACATGTAACGGAACTGCAAGGATATTACTATGATTTTTTTTTTTTTGCTTCTAAAGCATTGTTCGTAAATTCTTCAGTATTTCATGATACTCAAAAATAAAAAAGTAAAAATTTAAAAGAAAAAAACTGTCGGAGTAATATCTTGATTCAAAATAAGAAAATTTGCATAATTGTTTTTCTTCCATGCATTAAATTCTACTACTTAATATAAAATAACTAATTTAAATAGCAGAGTAGGTATGTAGACATAAGGTGTAACACTAAACTCTCCATCAAAGGGTGAAATAAAGATTTTTTTTTTTTAAATTCGGGAATTTTAAGTGGTTTGTTCACTTTGTGCTAAAACCTAACTTTATAACCTCTTAAACTTTGACATATAGAAACTGCTCCACTTCTGCTAAGAGTTTGTTAACCACCTACTTTTAAACTTTATGTAATAATATGTAGTAGTACAGTTCTATTTATCTTTTCCGTTAAGGTTTTTATTTCAAAACTAGCTGTACCCGACGCGCGTTGCTACGACAATAAAAGAATACATCATTATACTGATTTTCATGATAATCGGTTGAACGGGGCAGAAGTTGCTACTCTGCAGTGCCACCTGGTGGCGAGTGGCTTCAATGAGCATATTATGCATCTTCTCCGTGGAAAAATACATATACGAGTATATAGCAATTTTCATAATCGGTCCAGGTATCAAGTGAAGCCGTGACTATACTCAAATTTTGTACTCACGCAGTTTGCAAGATCAATCAATCGCTAAAAATATCAAATAGAAAAAGTTTTAAATCCCCCCGTTGCATGAAAAGCCATAAAACAATAAAGAAAGAATTTATTTGTTCAAACTCAAGAAAAATGGCAACAGCTAACTTCCTATCAATGAGATCTTTCACGCGAATTAATTTCTGGAGCCGATAATTTTATTCGTATTTATCCAATGGATTGTGACTTAAATTGGAATAAAAAAGGAACTGTCGATCGGATTTTTTTCGAACTAGTCTATAAACATTCCCAGTACCAAAAATAACTAACGGTGAAAGTTTCAGCCAAATCTGCCAGGTAGTTGTTGAGTTCATGGATGACATACAGACAAACATTCATTTTTATATATATATAGATTTTACAACGTAGGAGACATCACATCTTATAACCTGAAAATGTTTACCTGCTTTGGCCCGACATCCCAATTTGGAGAAGTCTATCAGAAGAATTGGAAAAAGAAACTGAAAGTTAAAAGTAAAACTCTGAACAGTAGAAACCCAAGGATAAAGTGAGAACTCTCATCAACGGACCAAGAGAATGACTACAGCCTCAGCTTATCATATGACTCTTCATTGGTTTTTACTATAGAATATGTGAAGAAACTGAAATTTGTAGGAGGTCTAGAAGAAGTTGACCTAGCTGCATCTACTTCTAAGAAATTTTGGGAATTTCGTTGAAAAGGTAAGGGAATTTCGTTATTGTAGAACGGAATAGGTTCAGGTTTCCAGGAATAGCTGTTGATGTGAGAGAAGAAGGAGTGCATGGAACGCACCAGCAAGGTTTGAAAGTAGCCGAAAATTAAGGATGCTTTGTTTTAAAAGTAGTGTTCTAATGATAAAATTATTCAACCTCCAAAACTAATGAAAATATAACTGCTCACCGTCAACAATTCACGGAACAATAACTTGCTCTACACAAACATTTTTAAAAACTTTTTATTTTCCTTAAAACAAATGTGTGTGACTCAAACTTCATACACAATGTATTTTTCTTCTAAATAAATATATTTTCGTATGAACACAAGTCTTTCTTTGACTATAGTTAATTATACAACGATATGAATAAGAGAAAACCACCTTCTCAAACGCAAGGGTAGCATTGGCCCAAATTTAAAAAAAAAATAAAAGAGTAGTAGCACGTTAAAGCAAAGTGACAACTACTGAAAAATCAAACTAAGAGTACCTAACCCTATATCAGTAAAAAAATACAACAACTTAGAAATCGGAATAGTAACAAATTTACAGGAAAAAATTTAAAAAAAAAAGTTTCAAAATCTGGTCCAAAGTATAAATTCACGGTACTGAAGCAGTGATTGGAGATGAACCACCGAAAACGTGGCACAGTGCATAACAGTTAATATTAGTTTAATCTGTACCTCGTAAACCTTTCTGTTCATATCACTAAAAGTAAGAGGCCGTGTTAACCGATAAAATAAATAAAAAATAAAAAAGATCTTTGCAGCGAAAACTGGGAGATAATATATTTCAAACAAATGCTGTTAGTTTATCCCACTTCTTTGATTCTTCTCAATACTAAAACGTAAAATTTAAACATTAATCCGAAACTAGGATTCTCGGATCAAACTTAGGTGATTTCTACCGCTTTTTTAACAAGTTTATTTTTTCCTTTTTTTTTTAACAGATTGTCAAAGAATCGAGCTTTTTCTCTCCCGGAAAATTTTGCTCATTAAATTCTTAATATGCTTCATCAGCATACGATTGCGTCAAAGTTTAAATGTGAAATTACAATAAAAATAGCAGCAAACTATACTAGTTTTGTACCGTCTTTTCATACAAAATTTCATTTTTTTTTCATATTGCAGAATAAAATATCAATTGTAATAAATTGTTTTTGAAAAAACTTAAACTGCAGAAACTCCGTTTAAAAAAACCGTAACTCATTAAAATGTCTACACAATTTCGTGCATATTAAACGATTGCTTTTTTCATGACACAGTTCCCAAGGTTTCTAGATACTATGCACGAACAGGATAACAGGTTAGTGTAAATGCTATGGTATTTAATAGAAATATTAAATAAAAACTAATCATTAAATAAAAACAAAAAACCAGACTGCGTAAAAACCAAAAAAACCAAAAAGAAAAATGTATAAGCCCAGTAGTTTAGAATGTTATTAAGTACTACTGAAACACTACACCGTTGGAATAGTTTTATAACCGTACACAGATATAACAAATTATAAATTCAAAAGCAGAATAGAAGGATCAACAGTCGGGACCCATTCGTTTCTAATTCAAGGAACCCCGTAAAATTTGAATGGTCCCCGACTGTTGATCCTTCTATTCTGCTTTTGAATTTATGATTTGTCTTATCTGTGTATACGGTTATAAAACTATTCCAACGGTGTAGTTATTCAGTAGTACTTAACAACATTTTAAACTACAAGGCATATACATTTTTCTTTTTAGTTTTTTTTGGTTTTTACGCAGTCGGGTTTTTTGTTTTTATTTAATGATTATTTTTTATTTTACACATTTTAGTTAATTTTCGTTGGCTAAGTTTTAATGATTATAAGACGTTAAATTTCGCAATATTGTCATTTTATTGAGGGAGTTTATATCGTGAAGTTTGTTAAATAACTTGCGGTGTTCTAAACTACTGATAATTAGTCCCTCTAGGGACCTAACTCGGCTTAAAGCTACATGTGCTTGACCTTGACCTTCGGAAAAACTGGCGAACTTAAGTCAATCACAGCACAGCTATATAAATAGCCTGTATCACTCACGATGACGCGAAATCGGAAACGTCATCAGTCCAATATTTCAGGAAAAACTAAAAAAGCCTGTCAAGAAGTACTTGACGCGAAACGCAGTCCCTTGAATGAAGGCAAAAACAAATGCAACATGTTAGATATGAAAATCTAATTAGTTGACTTTCTTTCTTTTGGTGATTATTGCACAGGTTTATTTTGATAAGGACTACAATCTGAGTGCCTTGCCTTCGTTACGCATAATATATTTTTTATTACAGTACAGAATACTTATAAAGAACACATGAAAGATTTTATATCAGAAAGAGGGAAAAGTACATCCGGAGCGAGGGTGTCTTGTCCCATCGCACCGCCTCAAGCAGGAGAAGCAATCGCTTAGACAACTCGGCCACTGAGACCTCAATTAGTAGACTTTGTAAACAAAAAATTTCCGGCAGCGGAAACTACCTGCATTTGTCGCACGCAGGTAGCGTGCAACACCCAACAATGTGCAACACCCAACGTGCGCCGATCCCGAACGGACAAAATATGGCAACTGGTTGTTGATATGGTGAATTTTGATTACTGCCATGTGTTTAGTGACACTCCAAAGGTTAAGACAAATAGATTGACGTAAGAATTACCAAAATTGGCTAAGGCGTTTAGCCCCCTAGAACGCCACATAGGAACAGACATACATACATAGACTTATAATAAACACATTAAACTCCTTTGCGTCGAGCACGCGCAATCGGGTAAAAAAAAAAAGCACTTTTTAAATAAACACTGAAGAAAACCTGACAAAAGCAATGTAATAAAAGCAGAATATTGTAAAAATACTGTAAACACATATTTTGAGGGGACAAGGAGGCTATTTATCAATGATGAAGGTCTGAGCTCCAGGACGAATGCAGGAACGCTACAGGAAAAAAGCTACGAAAAACTTTGCCATAAAACATCATATTTCCGAGAGACGAATAAAAGTCTTTTAAAAGAAGCAAAAGAACCATTCACGATTTCTTTGAAGTATAGAACTGCCCGGCAAATAATTTTCAAAAATAGATGAAATAGAAATTCAACAGAATAACTTATGTTTGAAATTTCTCGTAAACAACATGTTTGATTAAAATGTCTCTCTCATCTGTTGAAATATATACGTAAAAAATAAATAAACAAAGTAGCAGCACCGGTTAAACAATGCAGCTAATATATTTTTTAATTAAAAAATTAAAAAAAAATGTTTTTTTTTCTTGTTGCCAAAAATTAAATAAAAAAAGTGTCTTTAGAAAATAAATATATCAATGATAAAATGCCCTCTGAAATAAATAATTTTCGTGAAAATCGCCTGCAAAAACTATTTTTCTGATAAAATATAAAGCATTCCGAATTTCTATTAAATTCCCCGTTGCAAAAAACAAAATAAATAAAATGAAACTTTAGAATGAAAATAAAAACAAATCATCTCAAAAATCACTATTTCACATTAAAAACCAGGACTGTAGAACCGGAGTAGTAGAACCGGAGTCTGCTTGATTTTGGAGTAAAGGAATCTAAGTCGAATAGAAGGCTTTAAAATTCATAAGTTCGGAGTCGGTCATTTTCGTTCCGAGTCTTTATTTTTGCCGAGGCTGTGAAGCCATAGTCGGAGTCAGATTGATTTTGTTGCACGTAAATCGGAGTCGCAGGTCTTAAAATTCTTGGAGTCGGAGTCGAGGGTTGGTCATTTTCCCATCGATTCCACACTTCAGTCCAAAAACATGTGCGGTGTCTTGCGCCAATGTCCACGATGCGCGGTATTTTCATTTTTATTGTTAACTTGATTTCTACTTCTTGGTACCAATCACTGATAATCTGCGCAATTTTTAAATTTCTTGGTACCAAAAATGTTTATTTTTTTCTTTTTTTTTGCGTTGTCTTTAATGTTTAACATTTTTGAATTGTTTACAAAATACCCTTGAAATAGATTTATAAAAACATCTTTTATACATATTCTTCATCAAGAGTCTTTTTTCTACAAACTTTGTTTGAAGCAAGTCTGCCTTTTTAGGGAAATATATTGACCATAAATTTTCCAGTAGGGTGCTAATGTTAAGTTTTTTTTCTTTGAACTGTTCAAAACTGAACGAAAAATTGTTCAAATAGAAAATATCTATTTATTCTATACATATTCTCCAATAAGACCTTTTTCCAACAAAGGTTTGTTTAAAATTAATTCTTCTTTAAGTTTCAGATTTATATTTACCTGGAAATTCCCTGCAGGCGCTAAAGTTAAGATGTTTTTAACTGTTCAAAATTAAACGAAAAATTGTTTAAATCAAAAAGTGAAATATAGGAATGAGTCGTCCTTGCCGATATCTTTTTAACAATGAAACTTTTGTTCGAATCTGAGGTTTCACTCGAAAGTCATTATGGCGGACAGACATACAGACCAAACAGAACAAATTTTTCTCCATCACAAAACCTTACATTCCACTCTTTAATTTTTAAAAATTTATTTAGTTATTTTATCTATTTTTGACCTTTTTTTGTTTATTTTCAGCGATATTTTTGAGTTTCATTAAGCCTGCCACGAAATGAAAAGACTGAATTCTTGGCCAAAAAAGGAACTAGTATTCTCCAAAGGTCTTGAGGAACCTTGCCACTTCACACTTGAGTTTCATTGAGCCTGCCACGAAATGAAAAGGCTGAATTCTTGGCCAAAAAAGGAACTAGTATTCTCCAAAGGTCTTGAGGAGCCTTGCCACTTCACAGAGGTTACAGCGTTTCGTTATGTTGCTTCCCAGGCGTAGAAAAAAGTGTGCGAGACGTCCACTGAGACACAAGTTATCCCCGAGCTGCTGCTATGGCTGTTCTCAGACTTTTAACAGCACACGATTGTCTAAATGCCTATTTGATCTGTTTTCACCCTGACAGATTCTACAACCTGTACTTTGTGTAACTCTGGACAAGTCATGAAAGCTGCTCATCTGGACGATATCTCCGTACAAAATAATTTTTATTGTGTTGCCGAGACATATTGGAAAGCCCGTGGTCAAATGACCTAATGGTCAATTGACCTAACATTTAAGAAATAAATTTTATAGGAAAGTAGGCTAAAAAACGAAAACGATCTCTCTTTTGAAAAACATAAGAACAAACTTTTGATACTTTTATTCTTAAGCAGTAATTTTAAGATTCAAGAAAGAACGTAAATGAGTTATAAGAACGCTATTCTAAAAGAATTATTTTTTACGCAGAAAACTATATCTTTGTGGTGATGCACTTTGAAAAGTAAATCACGTTTCATGTAATTATTTCGAGAACAGA
This sequence comes from Uloborus diversus, assembly GCF_026930045.1. Taxonomy (NCBI): domain Eukaryota; kingdom Metazoa; phylum Arthropoda; class Arachnida; order Araneae; family Uloboridae; genus Uloborus; species Uloborus diversus. The sequence goes on from NC_072731.1 coordinate 169,372,975, forward strand.
GGAAAATGCTGATCCTTCTTACTCAGCTAACCCGTTAACTGAACTAGAACAATGAACGGATCGAAGACTTGTGGGCAATGCTCGCCTCCCCTTTAAAACAGTCATGAATTCAATAATCGACCAAGCTTTAGAGTGCTATTTATTTTGATGCTATCTAGGCTTTAAACTGCTATCCATTATTGAAGATTGTGTCTTTCATTAACAACATCTTTGGTGTTTCTTTCATTCACCACATAAAACCAAATTCTAAATTCTAATATAATATTAGCCGCTAATAACGAGGGATAAATGATTGTATTTATCAAAACACTCAACTATTATATACATATATATTTTTTATCTAGTTGTCATTAAATAAATAAATAAATAAATATTGCAGCAGATCATTAAATTAAATAATGCCCAGAAATATAAATCATTGCAGACAATTATAAATTGATAAATAATAATGTTAAATCACAACACATGATAAACTTAAATAGCAGTAACAAAGTTGAAATATGTGCTTTTAAAATAATTAATCAGCTGTAATGGAAAATTTGTCATCAATTTTTGCTGAGTAAGGTCCAGATGTTTTTTCAGTTTCGTAACATATTCCAGTTAATTTGAAATAGCAATTGCATTGCATACTCTAAGAATGCGAGGAAGAGAAATAGCTCATTTCATGAAATTATTCATTCATTAATGCAATATTTTCTAATTCGTTCACTATTTCATTCATTCATCTATTTTTTCTCGCATATTAATTAATGAATTTATTTTATTTGCCGTTTATTTTTCATTTTTTATTCAGTTGCTTATTCATTTGTTTATTTATTAGTTTATTTAATGAAAAGTATTTCTAATAATCAAATAGAAAATATTTCATTGAGAAATATATTATTTTTGCCTCACCCATGGGATAAAGTAAACATACTATTTTTTTTTTCTTAGAAGTACAAATTTACTGCAAAAATGGAAAACTATTATGTCAAAACAAGTTTTATTATGAAATCATTTGTTCATTTTTTGTGTAGTGTGATTGTCAAAACGAATTTCCAATTTCCTCATATTTAAAAAGGTAGATTATTACCTTAAGTATTTCTTTCTGCTCTATATTCCCCTAACGGGTAAATTTTTTCGATATTTTGAAAAATTCTTTTTCTTCAAACACTTCTTCTTAACCACTGATACTTTAGCTAACCATTGCAAAGCACTATACCAAATGAGTAAGAGCAAACATGAGAGAGAAATAACTTTTTTGGGGATTTTGATTATTATGTACCGTAAACAATAAACACTGCAAAAATAATTTACCACAAAGGATTTAAAAAAAAAAATGAGGGGAAAAATCAAGCATTATTCATAAAAAATTGAAATTGGTATTTCAAGATTTTTCGTGAGCCTCTTTCATTTGGTTACTGAAAGTTACTTGAGAAAAAATAGTAAAATCATCATTGAAGAAGATAAAAAAGTTAATTATTCCTTTTCCTGACACGTAATTATAACGTGGGTAGAATATATTTACAGTTTAAAATGTATACTTTCTTGGTAAACTAAGTGTTATTCATTTTTAAAAAGCAGCTGAAACTATTTGAATTTACTTAATATTTAGACCAAATAATGCGGAAAGAAACATTTCAGATGAGTTTTAGTTAATGAAATGTGTCAACAAATCATCTCTATGCGAATTTTAATGCGGAAAAGCGCGAACGATAAAATGAAAAATCATTAACTAGTTGGAAGTGAAAATTACATGCACTAATGCAATTTGTAAGCATAACTTCGTTATCATTGTCAAGTTCCACAAATTCAATTCAAAATGAAGTTCTGGTATTTTATTTCTGGTATTTTCTGGTGCTTAATTTATCGGAATTCAGTCGTTAACATAACTGAATAAAACTATCTTTTCCACTTTAACATAAAAATTAAGAACTGTTCTCAACGGAATGCTAATTTTGGAGTCTTTCTAAAATTCATTCTTCAGTTATTTAATTATCACGCTACAGTATTCTTAAATAGAAATATGTCACATTTTATGCATAAAATGGTTCGTAAAAAATCGGAAATATTTGCATCTTACGTTTTATTCACTATTGGTTAGTTCAAGCATTTCATACTCACAAATCTATATAACAAAGAAAATCAAATAAAATCGCACAGATATTCAGTTACAAAAGACATAATGGTAAGAAAATCACGAAACAGCGAACCAGAAAACATGGTATAATGGTATAGAATTATTTAGAAAAATTACATCTGGAAACATTTTAAATATGTAGTTACTAATGTGTAAAATATGCTGCAACACTGGTATAGTTTTGATAAATTACAGTTGTAGAAATAATTTTAATTACATTTTATTAGGATTAAGAAATTATTAATTATTAATTATAATAATATTTTTAATAAGTAAAACGCCTGGGAACAAAGAATCAATACACAAAGTCCATGTGAGTTCTACCTAGCTAAAACCCTATTACTTATATAGAAGAGTGTACATAGATTAGACCATGGTCCCACTACATGGCGCTGACGCTTGACGGGCCTTGACAATTTACAACATTTCTGTGTTAAATCGATGCAACTATGATCTGCTCATGCAATTACCAATCAATGTCAACGTTTCAAAGTTTGTTTAATTTTGATTGGACGTCGCCCATTTTGACCACAAGAGGTGCTGAACGGAACCCCTTCACCCACCAATCAATGGCAACGTAATGAAAACAGGGGCTCCCTGTAGCGCCCTCTTTGTTGTCACGAGTTTCAGCGATTGTTACGGGCTATAAGAATTACGTGGGGTCATGACTGGACACACTTCATTACTTATTAGATCTTGAGGGGTCACATGGAAGACATCATCTTTTGAATGTACTTGTAACTAATATAATGGAAAAGAGCCTAATAATACTTTCCTGTATGTTATCAGCAAACGGCCTTTAAGCCGAATTTTTGCAACAATTTTCAATTCAGGACTTTTCCTATTCCAAAACTTCGATGCTTGAGGTTTTCGAGGCGAATGCTATAAAAGGAAAAAAAAACTCAAGAAGGGAATATTGTTTTTCCAATATTGGCATTATGGTAGAGATGAAAACTTATAAATTAGGAAATAAAATCATAAATAAATAAGTTCAGGGGGATATCTTACATTGGGAATTCCATCAAAAACTACAATTTAATTCTTTTTCAAACGATCATAAATAGCTAGTTTTAACAATTATGCAAGATTCTAGTGAAAACGGAGGTATTTACTGCACTAGAAGTAAATTTCCGTCACTTAACCCCTTTATTGTTTTTTAGTAAAATTCCGTTTCAACGAACTTCAAGGGACCGCACATTTGCTTGGGAGGGGGGGGGGGGGTCGTTGTAAGGGAATTTCGCAGAAACGGAATTCAAGCAATCTAATAAAAATTAAATTGGGATTGAAAAGTTATTTCGTTGCATTGGTCCTCGTTGCAACAGAATTTACTGAATTTGAAAGGTACTAGACATTGCCTTTTTCAACAGGACACTCCACTTTCTTATGCAGTGATCCCCACACGTATACAATACAACATTCTAATGAATGATCTTGTTGCTTTGCATAAACGCTTTGAGCTCTAAAACATTACGGATATTGGCCAGGCAATGTTCCCTAAATTTCCTGTCTTCAAGAGCAGTCCTACAGGAAAAAAATATGGTTTTAAGGACTTGGATTGGACTGATAACAATCCTGAATTAAAACTTCTTGTTGGCATATAATGGGTATAAAATTGTTAAGCTGCCTGCTAAAGTTTGACCACGGAGAGATGGTGGATGACCTTGAAGCGGAAACATCATTTATATATTTTGCAATAGGTAAAATCAGCCAGAAAGCGGCGAATAGAAAGAGGCATGTTCTCGCTGATCCTAATTATTACAAAATCATAGCAAACAATCTATTACTACAAACGATACTTCTGCTTCAAGGTCGGCCACCATCTCTCTGTGGTCAAGCTTTTCTAAGAGAGAACTGCAGGGACGCATTATTATGCTCTGCCTTTATGATATTAGTCCAAACTAAATTCAGAAGTTATCTTCTTAAACGGGATCGATTCAAAACTCTCTTTACAGCTCGAAAAAGATTTACTGAATATCAAAGTGTTCCTCATGACTGTATGCACTTTTTAGTATATTTGATATCATTGTATTTGTTAAAAATTATCTTTGACTACAGAATTTGTGCATTTAATGCTTTGTTTCACGTCTTCTTTAATACTCATTTTCTTGTCCGTCCACTGTATGTATACATATACATATATATATATATATATATATATATATATATATATATATATATATATATATATATATATATATATATATATATATATATATATATATGGGAGGATGTAACCGCAATCCGGTATACACATGATATGTGGGGGAGAAAACTGTTTATTGCCATAAAAAACTCTTTTCATTAAAAATAACTGCTTCGGTAATCTTACGTAATTTTTAGCAATAAAACGTCTAAGCAAATCCCACAAGGTTTTAACAGCGATAAGCATATACTGACGTCACAGAGCCTATCATAAATTAAACTAACTTCATAAACGTAAAACTCAGGGAGCTACAGATAAATTAGAAGGAAAAAGAAAACAAAATCGGCTCAAAACAAGATTTGTTCATTAAATTTAATGAAACTGAGAATCGGGGAAAATCTCATTTTCTCGTTTTTAATTAGGCTTCGTGGAGCTAGAAAAACAAAATTTACGACTTGTGTTTTCCCAACATGTTTGTGTCTAGTCAGACTTAGATTCAAGAATAAAGAATTGGAATTTAAGGGAATTAATGAATGTTGCTAGTCAGAAGCCCTGCAGACAGTCAGGGATTAAATTGCCTGACTTGCGGAGAAAAGACCGGAATCTTTATTACGTTAAAATGAATGAATTTGAATGATGTCTAGTAGTGAAAAGGAAAGTGTTAAATGCTGGACAAAGAACTTGAAAGTTTAAACTACTTCCAATGAAATTTATTTATGCATTTTGTGAACATTACCGGTACTGTGTTCTGTATTGCAATAGGATTTCTGCTGTAATTCGATGTTTTACAGTATTACAAATTTAAGGAATTGAAAAATAGATTTACCGCCAAAACAACTTCTCTCACTCCTCAACTGTTTTCAAAATGGGGAAAAGTGAAGGGATATTTTCTACACAACGAATGATGCGTAATTATGCATGATGCGTATGTTTAAATGTTAACTCACGTTTAAAAGTCCTAAATATATTTTTTGCTGAAATCGATAATGTCAAAAAAAAAAAAAAAACTGTGTATTATTGAATGAATTACAGTTTTTTTTTCCATCACTTATATCTTTCTATATTCTACAGCAAATGTTTATCTAGGGAATAGTTTAAGACCACGAGCGAGATGAATCCATAAAAATAATATAAACAGATACATAGTCTTCACATTACCTTTTTTATTTATTTATTTATTTATTTTTTGTTTTATATTGCATCCTGAGTTGCTTTCCTTTTTCCTGCGAGTACGATTGCACATTTTTGCTCTTAAGCCGCTTAAATTTTTTTTTCTGGTAAAATGTCTGCTTTTACCTTCGTATAACGTGTTCTTTTTCCTACTTTACATTACATTTATTATTATTCATTATTTTATTTAAAAGTATATTTTAAAGTTGAGCTCGTACGTTTTCAGTAGTAACGTTTTTTATTCGAAATTCTTAATTTCTGTCTTTAGCATTCCGTTTCTTGCATCTATGTTTTATTTTCTTTGAGATAGGTTCTTTGATGGCTTAAAATTTTCTCTTTGTTTGTTTGGTTAATCTTTATTTTTGTGTTTAATCCTATTTTCCTTAAAAATCTTCCAAAAAATCACATTACATTGCATACTTTGCCAATTTCGCTCTGTATGTTTTACTCTTTTAAACGAAATAAAATTTAATTTATAATTAATTCATCTGCTTATTTAAAGAAAAGTGGAATGTAGTTCGCAATAGCAAAGCGGTATTGCATACTTTATGCTCAATAACGCAGAACAAAGATAAAAAAAATGCGACACAATAAAAACAGCAACTTGAAAAAGGCTCTGCGTTTCCCTGAATGTTTCCAATTAAGTAATTTGAGATTCTTATCGTTAAAATGCATTAATAATTACGGAAATTTTTTCACTGCAAATAAATTTTAACAGTTCTTAAGAAAAATAATTGGGCACTGACATCGTCAAACCAATATGCTAGCTTTTCTTCTTCACTAAATTCTTCGATTTTATGCGCTTAAAGCGATCCTTCAAGCATCTAGAAAAAGATCATTAATTTGTTGTTTTATCGAAGGTTTTGTACTCACTTTCAAATTCTACTAGACTCAAAGTAAATGTGTTTATGAAGACATGAATAAGGTCAATTTTCTGTGTGTCAGATAATTATTTTACTATACTATAATTGAGGCTTTTAGTATTAAAACCAGCTGATCCATTAAGAAGGGATAAAAAGTGAAGAGAGTGAAGCTCTCAAATCCTGAATCAAGAATCTTAAGTCACGTGATATATTTTGAAGTAAATATTGGACAAAATCGGGTTTTTTTTCCCTCGTTTCACGTAAAACGTGTCTCTCATTCGAAGTAGTTGAACCATGCTATTTGGGATCTTGGCTTCATCGTTTCCGATACCAAGGTTTGAACTTGACTGCCTCCAGTTCCTAATTACTGCTCTAAGGCTCGATCCATGAATTTTAGGAAGTGCTTTTCTTTCATAATTTAACACTTCTTTGAAGATACTATCACACCACGATGCTATTTGAAAAGAATCCCTTTAAATCAGTATGTAAACCGCTACCAAAACCAAAACTTTGCTAAAAAACTAGCTCAATAAACGCTCGTACCATATGGTCCCAGAAAACTATTACGCAGAAACTTTTAACAGCAACAGCATTTTTTAATTAATTGCTTAATCATCACACATTTTTGATGAATTAGTACATGGCATACAATGGGGAAACTAAGTGAATCTAATTGAAGTTCGAATAGAAAATTTGTAATTCATGGTCAGTCATCAAAATGTACCATCATTATTTGGCGAACTTATCTTGCAATTTGAAATTCAAACAAACAAAGAAAAAGGAGAGGTTTCGGCCATTTTCACTTCTTCTTATTTTATTGAATATTATATGACATAAAACTCATATATGACATGAATTTAATTGGAATTTGAGTATAACATTTTTGGAAAAAAAGAAAGGTAAATTTATTTAAAAATCTGGTAAATCCCAATTATATGAATTTGTAAATATTGTGACAATACATTTAACTTAAAAACAAAAAATGAATTCGGACACCTAATGTTATTCAAATTAAAAATGCATAAACCTTTAGAAAAATTAAGCGGGCAGAGAGATTAAGTAGGTGAAATGTTTTTTGCCTCTTTTGTAAATTTTTAAAAAATGAATTCAGGAGGGTTTGATACCATTTTCAGATATTCATCAATTATACACCTTTTTTGGAGTACGAGTAAATAAACAAGTATCAACGAAGATTTGACGAACAAAAACCTACGACTTTAAAGCCGCAAGAAATAGCACAATCAATGCTTCTTCTTTCTTCTCTTTGCTAATCACATTCATGAAGATTGAGTGAAGTAATTTCCTGCGGTGCTTATTTGTGAGAAAACTTGGCGCAAGCCTTGATTAACATGAGAAGACCCGTAGAAAGGAGTAACCAATTACTTCTCTGTGTTGCGCTGAAAGAATGTCGGGGTAAATTACGTCACACTTGGAAAGTCGCCGAAATCCCCGTTCTCTTTGAAGTTTGAGTAAAACTGGGTGGAATCTAAAAATTGAAAGAAACTAGCTTGATCAGAGTTAGGGCTTCTTCCCAAGATTTAGTCCCGCTTTCTAAATTGAATCGTTTATTTCAAAAACCAGTCAAACGGCGAAACTTCTAGTTTTATGAACACAGCACATTAAATTATTCAAATGAGATTACAACACATTTTACTCAAAGAAATATATCTAAATATGCGTACATTTTATTTTAAAATATTGTAATCCTTATCGAAAAATTTTAAAATAAGAACAAAAATGCTTTTTCAAAGTTTTAGAGCTTGTCGTTTGACTGGTTTTTGAAATAAACACTTCAGTTGTTCTTGGATAGTTTAAGTTTATCCTAGTAGTAGAGATAAAATCTTTTTATGAAAACTAAACGACATAATTCTCTTCGGTTTGCAGATTGTTGTTGAACATTTTAAATTTATACAAGGAGTAGAGATAAAGCCATCTGTAGAAATTAAATGACACAGTTTTGTTCGGTTTTTCTGGATGTTGTTGATTATTTTAAACTTTTATGAGTTGTAGCGAAAAAGTCTGGCTTTACGAAATGATTCTGTTCGGTTTGGGATATTGTCGTTTAATGTTCTTTGACATAATTCTGTTCAGTTTTGTACATTGTTGTTCAATATTTTTAATTTATACAAATTTCGGAAAAGACCTTTGTGTAAACTGAACAATATAATTCTGTTTGATTTTGTACATTGTTGTTGAATGTTTTTCAATCTATGCAGACAGTAAAGAGACTTTTATCAAAGTTAAATGACACATTTCCGTTCAGGTTTGTAAATTGTTGTTAAACATGTCAATTTTTGACACGTAGTAAAGATAGAGAATTTTGTGAACAGTAAATGACGAAAATGTAATGTTCCAGAAAAAACTACATGCAAGCACTGCGCATGTAGTGCGCTGACGAGAAAGAGTCTTTTGTGTAAATGCCTGGTATAATTTAGTTCGGTTTTGTACACTGTTGTTGAATATTTTCCAATTTAGCAGACAGTAAAAAGACATTTACAAAGCTGAATGACACATTTCTGTTCGGTTTTGTACATTGTTGTTATATATGTCAATTTTTTTACACGTAGTACAGATCGAGCCTTTTGTGAAAACTAAATGACGAAAATGTAATATTTCGGAAAAATTACATGCGGCCCTGCGAATGAAGTGCGCTGACGAAAAAGAGCCTTTTGTGTAAACTGAACGATATAATTTTATCCGGCTTTGTACATTTTTGTTGAATACATTTCAATTTAGCAGACAGCAAAGAGGCCTTTCCCAAAGACAAATGACACAATTCTGCTCGGTTTTGTACATTGTTGTGAATAGCTCAATTTTTTACACGTAGTACAGAGTTTTTTTTTTTTTTTTTGAAAACTAATGACGAAAATTTAATGTTTCGGAAAAAACTTCATGCAGCCTTGTATCATCTTCATAATATATGCTGAGTGGATAATCATAAAGTAATTATCTTTAGATCTGAGTAGAAATCGTTCTACTGGACGTAAACCACTAAAATTTGTTATACATAGCAATATAAGAACTTATGGTAAAAAGAAATTTGCAGTATGAAAACTCTAGTTAAAATTTTACAATCAGGATAGAAAGGCGTGCATGAAGGAAAATTTACATTCTAGAAACGAAAATAAGTTATTTCATCATTGAATTTGTTTAATGTGCTCTCCAAGAGCTTCAATAACATGTTTCAAGCACATCATAGCATGTTAAACGAAGCACGAAATGTTTTTGGTTAACTTCAACGTTTTGCCAGTCAGAACTGTAAATGGTAAAGAAGGCAGGAAGGCCTCACTGCTGGTAAAAAATTTGAACCAGCACTTAATTGTTGCACATTTAGTTTTTCTTTTAAACATACTTGGATCATAGTGCACTCAAACAGATGCAACTACAGACTATCCGATACTTAATAATCTATGTTCAATACTTATCGAGTTCGTTTTAGGCTGCTTGGGTAATGGTAACCGTTTGCCATGCCTAAGATAGAGAATTTTTAACTTGTTTCTCTGTTTTCGGGCAAGCGTCAGGGAAATAATACTATTCTTCCAATCTTAAAGCGTTGAATAAAAAAGTAGTTGAGCATTACATCATGAACCTTAGGCAATATGCAAAACTTGCCTGAAAAATTCCCGCATTTTATAAATTAAAAAAATATTCAAAAAATTTCATTTTTACATAAAATAAATCAGAAAAGTTTCTGAAAAAAATTAGATATCAATGCAACTATATAATCTACTAGTTGTGCCAGTCTGCCAGTAAAGCTGCAGTTCGAAAGCTTTCTTTTTGCATAAAAATGTGCTACTTTAATCCTATATTCAATACCGCAACTAAAATACTGGAGCTCAAACAGAGAAAAGTTTGAAGATAAACAAAAGAAATTCTTAATCCGAAAACGAAAATTTAGCCTTTTCCCAGAAAAATGAGCAATGTAGGTGTTACTCTTCTTGGAAGAAGAAAGCTAACGGAAGTTTTTAACTGCCATTCTTTAGATATTTTCCTTTTGAAAAATAAAGGATGTTTGTTCTTGGAATAAAGATTTCCCAAACTTTTAGGGAAAGAAAACTTTAATAGTTTTAGAAGAACTGTTAAAATTTTATGTCTAAGAAGTCATGAAGCATAAAAATTATAACTTCTGCTGTGTTATAAGGGTTTTAAAAAAATCAACTGTTTTCTTTCCCAAAAGTTTCATACAGTTGACTGTTTTGAAAATTTTGCTTTACTCAAATATATACAACGCTTAGTCAAAATAGAGCTGAATTTCAATTAAGATGTTGAGAGTTCTGCATACATGCTAAAGAAGAGACACAAAAAGGAAATAAATAATAATAGGGATGCATAAATGTTATACGAAAAAAGATGCATGAATGTAATATGCTTAAAAATACGTAATTAACATGATTAGGGACACATAAATGTCATAATACTGTGGATACATATCGCATTGAAGTTACATAATTAAAGATGTATATATTTCATACAACTTAAATATTGTATGAATAAGAATTCATATTGTGTTTGAATTTTATATTTACTGTGTAAAAAGTCAGGGGCTTATACGCCGCGTAGTAACGCAGGGCCGTATCCTCAGAGTTCACCCCCCCCCCCGAAAAGTTCGGTTTGACACTTAAATGTTCGTTTATATTTAAAAATTTCCAAAAAATGTTTTTCCAAAACTCAAATGTATTTGATATGTATATTAATTGCATAAAACGCTTTCATAATAGATAACCCGACGACTTGTACATTAGCACAAATAGCGCAAAGCTCCGCATGAAAGTTTTTAAACTCTCCGCAAAATTATTTTCTGGTTATGGCCCTGTAAAAAGTTATGCGACATAAATAATATATGAATAAGGATGCATATTTTGTATTGAATGGTTTATTCATAAATACTGTTATGTATTTAAGGTTGCTTAAATGATATCTGATTATGGATGCATACACGGCATATAATTAAGGACACATAAATATTATATGATTAAGAATGCATACTGCGCACAACGTCTCCCTTACAAAAGAACGTATATTTCTACTCTGCATCTTTACTGATAGTTCGCAATGAAAGCAAGATTCTACGTCCCCCTCCTCCCCTACACATATACTCTTCTCAAAGCGGACTTTAACCTGGCAATAACAGAATAAAATGTACGAAGTAGAATTTCCGCCTGTTCACTACATCAGAAAATATTGTAGTGCGAAAAAGGTTACTCTTTCGAGGAATAAAATGTGTGAAGAAGCTTGTTAAGTATTCGTAGCCGCTTAATCTGAACACTTGTCAGAACAAGTTTTAGGTTGCTTTCAAAATGAAACAACAATCTTGTCCTGTAATTTCCATCATTGGACTTGTGTCAAACAAAAATACTTTTTTGTATCTCTAATAGTGCACTACTCATGCACTCTTTCCAATATTTGGAAAGTTGATGGAGACGAAGAAATTGCCTTGTATGAGGATGCATTTTTTTTCTACAGACTATGTTTGTTAAATTTTTAGTGTTATCTTTCTATGCAAAGGAAACTAAATGGTGCAATGTAAAGGGTGGTTTTTTGAGCCAGAAAACTTGAAATAGAAATAATACACACACAAAAAAAAAAAACTTTTTTTATATTCCTGAAATTTACTTTATCTCAAAGATATTTTTAAGGCAATAATGTTTAAATATGATTTTGGACACACGCCCGTACAGTACACGGCGTAACCTGAAAGACCAGTTTCCACGTGATCTGGCTGATTGCCGGCAAAAATGCACCGAATATTGGCTCCAAGAACTGCATTGACCCTGGTTTATCAGTGTTGGCAAGGGACTTTACATATCTACAGAAGAAATAATCCAAAGCTGTCAAATTGAAAAGTGTATGTTTTAAGTCAGTAAAATCATTGGGCTCTATGTTTTCAGAAATGAAGGAGGTTAGTTAACTGGTCACCTCGATCGTGTCATTGGACTGTCCTATGATTATTTCCATCAATTTAGTTTCTACTTTTGATTTCAATAACAATTTACATGTTTCGATGCCGGTGCATATTGGTTCATGCAGGATGGTGCCCCTCTATATCGAACAGGAAGAGTGTTTGTCACTATTAACAATGTGTTTGGAACCAGGGTTGTTGCTTAACAGTACCCGAACAACCATCTGGTGCATTGCATTGGCCACCGTATTCATCGAATATAAATCCGTGCAACTACTACCTTTGGGATCACTTGAAAGACTTAGCGTACAAAAAGAAGTCGACTGACCTCAATAGCATCAAGAAGACCAAAACTGACTCATTTGCAAATGTTAAAAGAGAAAGATTTGAACGAGTTACTTCGTGACTAAACTTGACACTATATCGCCTCTGAAGCTTCCGTTTTGAAAATGTTCTGATTTAATTTCCTTTTCTATTTTCATTTCAATGAAATATGTTTTACAGTGCTGTCTGCAACGATTCTTGTGTTATTTCAGTTTAAAGTTGTAGGTTAGTTAAAAGACTTCCTGCATATGCTCAGATAAAGATTGTCAATATTTGAATTTTTAATCAGGCAAAGTTCAACTAATACGAAAATACCCTTGAGAACATAAACTTATGGTTTAGTATTGTATATAAATAAACAGCGTTAAAAATTCTACGGGATAGAAGTTTAGACATATGTCTAGTCTTCCAGGTAAGTATTTTATCAGGCACAGTTTCTAAGAAACTATTCAAGAAAAAGTGCTATGAGGAAATACATTTCTTTCGTAGTCTTAACAATTTTGTTACTCAACGGCTTTGACAAAAAAAAAAAAACTCTATCCCTTCTGTCAAAATGCAATAAGCTTTCATGCGATTTTCTGTGACATGTGGTTCCTTTTTGCCCAATCTACAGACAAAACAAAAGGAAGAGAAAGAAGAAAAGTATTTCACATGGCCTAATATGTATAAAATTCAATTCCTTCTGAGAAGTAAAAATCAACGCTTTTCACCGGAAAGAAGAGAATAGAAACTGATGAAAGGCTGGCCATAGGTGGTAGTTTGGAAATGCCTTACGGCTCAAAGCTTGAAAAGGGAAGAAATAGTGTTTGTCTTCTCTAGATTAGAGATTTTCTATTTCCTGGTTTAAGAAAGGCGTAAAATACCCTGACAAATAATACAGTCCTAGAATTAAGACAGTTTGCTTTAGGCAGAGCGAAATTATTTCCTCCACAAAAAAGTGGTATTTGTTAGGTTATTTTTCTACGAGATTGCTTTCAAAAGTGTGTTCTCCATTTAAGTAGTAGTATATTTCAACGTAAGTTTCAGACAGACATATCTTTTATAAGAAAATATGAAACGCAGACGTTATTTTAAAATAAAAAGATTTTCTTGGAACTCAGTAAATGAATAGACTGCTTCTAGCATTACTTTATTGGGGTCGTTTCCAAAATTTTTAAAGTATTTTTTTCTGAAAGAGCATATAAAAAAACATAGGATCTGACCATTTTTTAAATAATTTGACTTGAGTTTAATATTTTTTAAAAAATACTTTAATCGGTGTGGTTTCATTGTTTACGCTTCTGCTGATGACATTACAAATGATGAAATACCATTCAGTGTCGCCATTCACAGACCACAATATTTAATTTGCATCTTTACTAACGTGTACTGGCAACGATATGATTGATAACAAGCGTAGAGCGCAATATTTAATTCACTTCTTGATTATCATAACGTGGAAACATGGTAGAAAGATGCGCCAATGTGCATCATTTGTGACGTCATAAAGGCCACGCTTTGTTTGAAAAATCCCACATTTTAAAAAATTAATTAGAAATAACTGTTGAGAAAATGAAAGTATTTTCTGGCTCCGTGTTATTTATTTATTTATTTATTTTTTTATTTTATTTTTATTTTATTTTATTTTATTTTTTTTTATACTTATTCTATCAATTTATCAATTTCAGTGACTAAAAATTGTACTTTTGACTGAGGGAAACAACCCCATTCTAAACTGACGCATATTCTTTTTGTCTAAATTCTTCTGGCAAGTATTCTTCTAAAATCAGCATCGAGGTATGCATACAAAGGGATAAAATGTTTATAAGTAAATTTACAGCAGAGTTGGATAGTCATTCTGAAATATTTGAGCTGTCTGAATAGTTATCTAAAGTTAAATCAATATTCCTAAAGAAGTAGATTTTTTGGATACTGCACAGAAGCACGAGCACGCTCACACACAAATAAAAGCTATGTAAATTAACAGCGCGTTGTTGACACATTATTCAAACCTTTGAGGGGGGAGGACGGCCGTAATATTAGCAACAATGTGTCAAGTTGCTTTGAGTTGAAAATTCACATAGCCCATTGATTCTACTGACTTAAAAGATACACTTTTCAATTTGACGGCCTTGGATTATTTCTTCTGGAGAAATGTCAAGTCCCTTGCCAACATTGATAAACCAGGGTCAATGCAATTCTTGGAGCCAATATTCGATGCATTTTTGCCGGTAGTCAGCCAGATCAACTGCACGTGGAAACTGGTTCTTCAGGTTACGCCGCGCCGTGTACTGTACAAGAGTCCGCTTAAAACCATATTCAAACATTATTGCCTTAAAAATATCTTTGAAAAAAAGTAAATTTCAGGAATATAAGAAGTTTTTTTTTTGGTGTTTTATTTCTATTTCAAGTTCAATGGCTCTAGAAAAAAAAAAAGCCCCATTTAGTTTCCTTTGCATAGAAAGATAACATTAAAAATTTAACAAACATAGTCTGTAGAGAAAAAATGCACCCTCATACAAGGCAATTTCTTCGTCTCCATTAACTTTCCAAATATTGGAAAGTGCATGAATAGTGCACTATTATAGATACAAAATAGGTATTTTTGTTTGACACAAGTCCAGTGTTGGAAATTTCAGGACAGGATTGTTGTTTCAGTTTGCAAGCAACCTAAAACTTGTTCTGACAAGTGTTCAGATTAAGCGGCTGCGAACACTTAACAAGCTTCTTCATATGCTTTTTATTCCTCGAAAGAGTACACTTTTTCGCACTACAATATTTTCTGATGTAGTGAATAGGCGGAAATTCAACTTCGTACTTTTTATTCTGTTATTGCCAGTTTAAAGTCCGCTTTGAGAAGAGTATATGTGTACGGGAGGAAGGAGGACGTAGAATCTTGGTTTTTACAGTATTTCCAAGATGTCATTCATCATTTTGCGATTTACATTAAGAGATATTTAGAAAAAAATCACTTTGGATATCGAAGCAACGGTTATTGGAAAATTTCAATGTAAACAACCATAATATTCGAGGAATTTTTGTCCTGAAATTTGTATTGTCTTTTTTTCACCAATAAGCGGACAGTCGATTTAGTGGAAATGAATTAGTTTTAAAGTAAAGAAAAAAAGAGCAAACGCTTAGAGAAGACAACGACTAACTTAAAATTGAAATATTACTTTTATGTAACTTAAAATACTTTTCATCGTCACTTATCTTTGTCATTATAATGAAACTATGAGACAGTGAGAAGCAAGCTGATGTAAATCCTACTTTTTAAAGTTTGGAGCAAACTGCTTACAAATTTCAAACCGTTGGCAGGTATACAATGAAATGGTTTTTGAATGCATGCTGTATAACAGCAGCTTTCAGGGCAACTTACTCCTCTTGCTTCAAACATATAAGAGTTTTTCCTACCATTCTTGCCTACAAATTTTTGATTTTGTATTTTATACCCCTTCTTATACTTTATTTATCAAGAAAACAAAAACGGGAGAAACATGTCAATTAACTCTATTAACAAAAGAAAGAGGAAACTAAAATTTAATGTTTCCCGAGATGAATGAATTAAAGAAGCGAAAATCAGAGTGTAACCATTAAACTTTTAGTTTTAATTGCATAAACAAGGTAATGCGCTCAACTATAAGTAATTTATACTAATATTATTAAGGGAGAGAGCGGAGTTTTGTATGTTTATATGTTTTAGGTAATCTCCAGAACCACTGCAACTATTCGAAAAATTCTTTCACTATATAAAAGGTGCATTTGAGTGACATAGGCTATAATTCATGCATATATATATTCATAACATTTTTCAAACCAATAGTTTGTCTTCGCTACCAGTTTTTGTTTCGTACTGTTTTTTTCTTATAGGGGAAGGTTGCCGTCAATGAACCACATAACAGTGTTCGATTTTTTTAGAAAGGAAATCCAACTCTAATTTCACTTTAATTATAGAAACAATTTCTCGGTATATTTCTCTTTTAAAAATAATATTCTCTTTCATGATAAATATACACAATAAAGAATGAAAATTTAAAATAAATATTTCAGCATGTGTTCCATTCATGGCTACCGGTTGCTATGGATGGACCATCGAGTTTCCATCGATGGACCACATTCTCAAATTAAAAAATCAATGCGTAACTTACAAATATTTATAACAGGTGATCAATAAACACTACAAATAACAATAATGTTGGTCCTAGTGAAAAAATTAAAGAAAAGAGAGAACCCCAAGAAAAAATTATTTATACCAATCACAACTGAGGAAAGTTTTGGAAACAACAGAGCTAAATGGCGGGTGTTATCAGAGAAGACTCAGTGTTGGAAGGGTGGGGAAACTAAGTAAAACGGAAAATTTTGTGGTGAAATAATGTACATAGTACTTTGACTTGTTTGGAAAAACATAATTAGGCTTTTAGTAATAATCTAGAGGTTATTTTTAAACCGAAACATTCGATTTTCCTGTTTTTCCCTACTTGAGTCTAATAATTTTCACACCTCTGTAGATTTTTTTTTTAACCCGAGAAATTTTGGGACGGGCCGCGGGTTATTTTATAAACATATTTTATAGCTCATCGATTTCCATGCATTTCAATCTACACATTATTTGATACCAATTGTTACGAAATAGATCTAAGTTTGCATTTATGTCTGAACTTCATTCAAAGGAACTAAGCTGCAAATCGCTTGAAGAACCAAATGGAAGATATTATGACTTTCATGAAGATTTACCTTCAAGATAAGAAAAATAAACAAAAGCAGAATCAATGTAGATGAATAAAAATAGTTATAGCGTAAAAACTAACAGCTGTACGAAGGATACTTGATAGCAGAAGTCAGGCAAAATGTTCTTTTTAACCGACTTCAAAAAGGAGGCGGTTATCAGTTCATACCGTATGTATGTTTTTTTTTTTTTTTTTTTTTGTTCACTCATAGCGTCTCACCTAGTGAACCGATTTTGATGATTATTTTTTTGATAGATAGAGGAGGGCTCAACTTAGGTCCCATTACTTTGTTTGACCATATTTGTTCTCTAGAAAAAAAGTTATGGGCAAAAAACAGTAAATTTTATGCAATTTCCCTATTAAATGATTAAAATGATATTGTAGCGAAGTTCGCACTTTTCATCCGTGGATAACGGTGGCTCAGTGGTAGAATTCTCGCCTCCCACACGAGCGACCCGGGTTCAAATCCCGACTAGGACAAAGTGAAATTTACTAAAATTTCGTTTCTACTGTTTCTCGAATGTTCTATTAATTTCTGTATCTTTCCAAGTCTGGAAAGTTCCAGCACTTTCTCAAGGTGTATATAAGGAGATGTAACATTCATTCGTGGTTCTGAATAAAGATCTCGAGTTGAGACTAACGAGCATTCGCTTCATTTGGCTTTGCATTGTCTTCACTATCTTCATCTACGCGACAATATGAAACTCATTGTTATAAAAGTTTGGTGCCATATAACTGTAACATTAATAGTAATTGTAATAATAATTTTGAATAAAGGCTTTTCTAAAGCAATGTGATATAGGGCCGAACTTCTTATTAGGTAACTTCTTACTTTTACTGAAATATCTACATTTACACTAAAAAGAATGAAATAAAAAAAATTTGAAAAAAAATAGAACCGACTTCAAAATTGCTCTAAAAAGTTAAAAATAATTTTATTCTTTAAACACCATCGATAATACTTTTAAACATAATTTTTGAAGTTGGCGCAAAAACAAAAAGGAAAATCCATTGTAACCATGCTTCGTTCATATTTTTATCAAAAAATCATCCAATGTTAGGAACGAAACATTTATATCGTTACTCAAATATGCTGTCATCAATGCGTAATGCATGTGGTAGTGAAGAAACTGAACGTGGTTAAATTTATACTTGTAATTGAGTTATGGCTGTGAATGATTGTATCGATCGTTTTTGCGCCAACTTCAAAAATTATGTTTAAAAGTATTATCGATGGTGTTTAAAGAATGAAATTATTTTTCACTTTTTAGAGCAATTTTGAAGTCGGTTCTATTTTTTTTCAAAATTTTTTTGTGTTTACAAATAGTTTTAAAAACTAAGAGCAAAAGAGCAAAAAAAAAAAAAAAATGTCAGACTACGAATAATATTTTCTGACTGTTGAAAAATGCATTTGTGATTTGTTGAACATTTAGGTTTACATGTATTTTTCAACGCTAACGCACAAAATACCATAGAATAACGCCTTCAGAATTTAAATGAACTTCAGAATTGCCAATCGTAAAAGAAAAAAGAACTGCATGCTTAGTTTTTAAGCAACAAATAGCCATGGTATAAAATGGCTAAGAACAAAATTATTATTTCCATAAACAATGGAGACGGTTTTTAATACAAATTTTTATTATTGCGGATTATTTAGTCATTCTCCCCGAAAATCAGTGCACCGCCTCAAAATATCAGATATGCAAAATATTTTGTGCAGTTTAAACTCTTTCTATAAAAGTAATTCATAAACATAAAAATAAATGCAAAAGTGTAGATTCATGCAAGTAAAAAAAATAAAGTAATGTATCAAAAAAAAAAAAAAAAATAAAAATAAATAAATAAATAAATTTCCATGTTAACCTCAAATAAAAAACAATATATGCATGAAAATAAATGACTTCTACCTATCTCTGACTCTATGACGGTTTGTTTAGAATATTTTTAATATATGACCATTTAGTTCAATTAAGTTTTTCATTTACTTAGAAAGATTAACAAAGGCAAAGCATTGGAGAAATTCGGATCGATTTCTAGTGAAACATTGTGCACTTCCTTGATGATGCAGTGCAAATGATTGACACTGGAAATGAGCGGTTTTACGTCGGCAGTGGATCTAATTAAATATATATATGATCAAAATGCAGCTGAAACTTTCCAAAATGTTAATAAAACAAATCAAACTAGAACCGGAAAATAATGAAAATGACAGCTGAAAATTTAACATTACATCACTGATATTTTTTATGTTTAAAGATGAAAAAAATATTTAAAAAAAAATATATTCAAAACTGAATAGAAATGACAGTTTAAATCTCAAAGTGTTTAGGAGATTTTTCTGGTAATCCTAGTTGATATCTTTCTTAAAGCATTCACGAATGCACCCAACCATCATAATATCTTTAATGGTCTCAGTGCTTAAGTGAATTACACTTTGTGGTAAACGCTGACACAACCGTTTACTTAAATTAATGAGCTATTTTACATTTAATTGAACTTACCTGCAACAGACGATGTTGTAAATCATTAGTTTCTACCTCTTAGTTGAAATGTTTTCAAGAAACAGTTCGGGTTGATGTCCGTTTGCAAACATACAAGAAAGGTTTCATTATTAAATAAATTTTTTTGCTCGAAAATGATCTGAATAAGTTATATCTTTTTTTCTCAAAATAAACTTAATTACAGAACAAAAAATGATTAAGAAATTAAAAAATACTGTATGCATAAAAGGATTATAATCTCCTTATTGGTTAAATTCTGGGAGTCCAAGCGTTACAGTGCCCTCTAGAGGCAAATTAGTGTTACCATTTTCAAGCCAACAATTTCCAGAGTCCAAATATTCTAGATTCGTTGGAATTTCTCCTACAGTCCATTGCTTCTCATAACGCCGATATCATCCATTGGGATACTGCACTTGCATATGCTATCTTATGTTTTAAAAAAATCATCAAAAAAAGATAAATAAGAGTTTCGTTCGAAATACTATGTCTTATGCTTCATCACAACAGAAGGTTTGGTATAAATAACTCGTCATTGCAGGACTATCATACATATTACTAAAAATTTTCCAGCTGTTATTTTTATGATTGTATGTTAAGAGTGTATCAAAAAAAACTTTTCTTCGAAATTCAATTTGTCAAGTTGAAAAAAAGTTGCCTCTACTGACCCACATATTATATAAACAAAAATATCCGAATCAAAAAATATTTGGGTGTCCCACACGAGGTCTAAAGTTTATAATTTTCTTCAAAAATAAATATTTTTCTTTTTTTTTAGCCTACTTTCCCAGTAAAAGTCAGAAAAAGAAGAAAAAAGCATGAAAGAAGGCTTAATGCATCTTAAAAATATCCCGAAAAACAAAAAAAAAAGTCAAAAATAAATAAAATAATTAAAAAAATATCGAAAAATTAAAAATTGGAAAGTAGGGTATTGAGATGGGGAAAAATGTCTGTCGGTCTGTCTGTCTGTCGGTCTGTCTGTCTGTCCCCCCCTAATAACTTTCGAATGAATAGTCCAATTCGAACAAACTTTTTTTTGTTCGAAAGATCTCGGCAAGGACACCTCATTCCCATATTTCGCTTTTTGGTTTGAACTATTTTTTGTTCAATTTTGAACAGTTCAAAAAAACTTAACATTAGCTCCTACGGGGAAATTCAAGGCAATTCCGAACTGTGAGGCGAATTTGCTTCAAACAGACTTTGTAGGAAAAAGCTTTTGATGAAAAACTTGTATATAAAATATCTTTTTGATTTGAACAATTTTCTGTTCAATTTTGAACAGTTCAAATCCCTTAACATTAGCGCCTACGGGGAAACTGAAAGTCAATGTAGATTCCGTACTTGAAGGCGGATTTACTTCAAACAAATTTTGTTGGAAATAGCTCTTGACGCCGAACTCCAGACTCTGACTCCGAGAATTTAGGGGCACCTGAATCCGAATCCGACTCCTGTGCCCGACAATTAATCGGACTCCGACTCCCCGACTTCGACTATGACTTCCTAGCTTTGGCAAAAATTTATACACGGACAAATGACTGACTCTGATTCTTGGATATCCGACTCCGACTCCTTCATCCCAAAATTAGATTGACTCCGACTCCGGCGCTATGGTTTTAACTGTGAAATAATTATTGTTGATGTGATTTGTTTTTATTTTAACGCTAAAGTTTTTAATTAGGTAATCAGTTTTCGGTCAATAAACTCGAAGTCATTTATGTTTCTACATAAAGATACGCGCAGACGATTTTTTTTTTTGACAATGAAAAGTATTTCTTTACGTTGACATTTTATTGTTTTTATTTATCTTGATAAGTGCATTAATTCATTTAAAAAAATATTTTTGGCAACAGGGGAAAAAGAAACGTTTTTTTTTTTTTTGATAGGATGTATTTATTTTAATGAGCTTATTAATTTTTATTATTTTTTTTTTTTCGTTTTGAAAGCTGTTGAAGAATTTTTTTTTAATGGAAAAAAGTGTATTTGCTGCTTTGTTTAAAAGTTGATGCTATTTTATTTGTTCGTTTTGTTTTTTTTTTCTTTTTTTTACGCATCTAATTTTTTTAGATGAGTGAGGAATATTTTATTCCTAGAAAGTAGCTTAAAATATTGGAAAAATATGTTTGAAACAATTTGCGATTTTAGCTATTTTGAGAACATTGATCAGGTACTAGAAAGTAGTATGGGTATACGGGAAAGTAGGCTCGTCTAGTTCTAGACAGAACTTCTTGTTTAAATAACAGAACAAAATTTGAAAAATGAACACAGTAAAGTCGGAGAAAAAGTAAGGGGAACAAAACGATCATAAACATATTTATAGGTCTCTCGCATTTGGTCCCGCATAGGTTTCCCGCCCCGTGATTTTCATAAAAGAAATATAAGCATTTAACAAGGCCCAGTGTCTTGGTTAGAAAAGATTTCCAATCCCGAAATCCCGAATTCTGCTGGATCCCGTATGATATTTTGTAGGGTTAATCCCACAGGATTGAGAACAAAATCCCGCAAGATTTCCATTCCCGCAAAGATTTTCTATGCAAACGTTTTCCAACTTTTGTCGCTCTTAAAACGAATATTTTCACAAAATTTGAATCACCTTCCTCGTATTTCTGCAAGAAAAATTTTGTGTCTCATATGATGAACGATGAAAGTGAACTTGTATTCTCATTCGACGTTTCAGTTTCAGAAGTTCAGCAATTGAGAAAATGCGTAGAAATTATCGACGTTTTCGAAAAGCGTCACTAAAATTAACCCAGAAATTTGAGCTTTAGAAAAAACTGAGAAAGTACAGTACAGAGATTAAAAACCCCGCTGGAGTAGCCTAAATACAATGTTGGAACCCTTCAGTAAACATAAGCAAAACACTCAAAACCTTTAGCCTACTAAAAGTGCACAATATTTTTCTCCGAAGAAGGAAAGCAATGAAAAACCTATCATTATTTATGCTCTCTAACCTGTAGAAAATGCCTACCGATGTTTTGGTCACCATGAAGCTGATATCATAAATGTGGGTGGTACCTTGAAAATTATGTTGGATGAATTAACTGAAAAATATGCAATATATATATATATATATATATATATATATATATATATATATATATATATATATATATATATATATATATATATTCGGCAAGGAGGCGACAGAAACTTCAATGAAACACAGGATGACTCGCACTACGTTAAGCAACTCAAGTTTTTGAATGTCTCTTTTAAGTGAGAGGTAAGTTTGCGAAGTTATATAAAACCTTTTACCGAGTTTGTGACTTCGTGAAACCAATCAGCGTTCACTCCCTGCTGTAATGAATCAAATACACTGATACAACGACCAACGTTAATGCAGTTAGATACAGCAGTACACAATTCAAAGATATCGTATTTGTCTGAAATTTGCAGTTCTGAAGCAAAAGCCAAGCATGACTCCCATAACAAAAGAATTACATTTAAAAATTATTAGAAGGTCAAGAGGTTTGTGGAGATCTTTTGCTAAGTGTCCACATTATTTAAACTCTGTAAAACTAACTGCTGCGGAGCCATAGCCCGCGTTTTCGTCAATTGCAATATTTTTCGAAAAAATCTCTTTCCATTACATACGAAGCTTTTGTGGACCAAACGATAGTTGCCTATTATTATGTGACTTTGCAGTACTCTACAAATGGTGAACTGAAAAACCTTCCAGAAAAACTAACGCATCCTTTTAGAGCTGTTAAAAAACAGTAGTATGGAAAGTTCTTGATATAATATGATAATACAATATTCTACAAATGTTTTGGTGTTTAGTTTTTATACTTAATAACATACTTCTATGCAATAAAATAAAAACGATGTTTTGCAAAATTTTTTTTATAACCTTTAATTTTTTTTTTAACTGCACAAAACTAATCTTACAATATATTCAGAAAATAAATGCAAATAATTTTTATCTATAAAACATATATAGTAAAAATTCTTTATTGGCAAAGACATTTTAAACAAACATTTGCAAAAAAAAAAAAAAAAAAGCTAGTAAATTTATATTGAAAATTCTACTTTGAACTTTGAAGAAATCCTTATTTTTGCACACTATGCGGAAACCTAAATGCCTCATGAAAGCAAAACCTTTCATTTGACGATAATTCTCGTGTTTGTTACTCACAATTTACAACTTTTAAAAAAAATTCAACATTTTTTCTGTTATTAAGAAAAAAATGATTTTTTGAAGAAACTTATAAACTCTCTCTCTCTCTCTCTTTAAGCCTCATGAGTGACACCTAAATATTTTTTTATTTGGATAGATTTTTTTATGTAAAATGTGGGTCAGTAGGGGCATCTTTTTATCAACTTGACAAATTTAATTTCGAAAAAAAAGTTTTTTTCCCATACACCCTATTGTATGTGTGTTTGGTGTTATCTTGCTAAACTTGGAGTGCATCCCATTGCTTTTCATTCAAGAATTAGAGCCCTTTTTGAAGCTTAACGTTGAATGTAGTTTTTAGCAAGGTTTCAACGATTTCAATAAATGGATTTTAATCAGCGATTTTAATCATGACTTAAAATAAATTTATTTCCTTTAATTATTAGTATGAAATTTTTTTTTAACTTAACTCTAGAAATCCTCTTGAATAGTTAAAATTTCATTAGTTCTGTCTTTTTTGTAGTCAGTAAACCCTTTGTTCTTTATAATTATTTTATTTCTAGGGTTCATTATCACTTGATTATTTTTATCTGTTAAAATTCTATGCTAAAATGTGTGTGTGAATAAAAGTCCTGGAAAATGAGGTCCATTGTTGTAGTGTAATCAAATTAATACAAATCGAAAACATGAAAAATAATACTTAAAATTAATGCTGCCTATACAATGACTTCTTGTGCAAAAAATTTAAAGCGTTTAACATACAAATTTTGAAAACAAAAAATGTGCTGAAACATATTCTTCCAGTGAACTGTTTGAAGTTTATAAATTATTTTTTCTTTAATTATGAACATAAGCAGTGAATATATATCTTTTTTCGAATTTTACAATAATGTAGGCAAGTAAAAATAAAAAACTGTCTTACTTCCAAAATTAGTAAAAAATTGTTTAACTACTATCTGATATTATTTTAAAAAGATTTTAGGAAAAAAAATATATTTTTTCGACTTCTTTTTTGTTCCTTCATTTACTCTCATTTGCTCATCAATAAGTATCTCATCAATAAATGCTACGCTATTCGTTCACTCCCCACATTCATAGTGTACTACAATACTATCAAAGTTAAATTTAATTAAATACATTTGTATAGAATCAGTTTTACATCACTTCAAAAATAAAATTCAGATAATTTGATGCTTGAAATATAGAGTAAGTCCGGCAATCTTGCCCCACCTAAGCAGAAACTTTATTTAAAAAAAGTACAATGACGAAAAATAAAAAATAATACATCCGGTCTCTTTTACATGGGTCCAGACAATGTTTAAAATTTGTTATGACAGAAAACTGCAAAAAACAAAATTGCAATTTGGTGGCATATTACCTTTGCAGTCAGACAATTCGCCCCACTACATCAGGTAAAATGCCCCACTTGAGGTAACATAACTTCGTATAACAAGCAAAAAATATTAACAGTTAAATAAATGAATGCAAATCAATAATAATCATATTATACGAGCAACGTAACAGTTGCTAATTTACGCAAAAACAAAATTCTTAATGCATTTTATTCATGCGTTATAATGTTTGTAATGTATAATAAATTTAGAAATTAAAAAAAAAACTACTGTGGTTTTTAACATATTTCAACACTTTCAAAAATATTTTACTCAGTTCCAGATTTAAAAAATTTACTATGCATTTGTGTTAAACGCGAGCTATACAAAATCAAATTTCATTAAGTTGCAAAAAGTTACATAATACAATTAGCTGTTTATAAATAAAAAAATGACAACTTCTTAAAAAGAAATTTAAATAATACACTTTTTTAGAAATAAAATCATCTGCAAAGAGCATCGACGCAAAGGAAAATGAAAATGATGCTATTTTTTTTTTCTTCTGTAAAAAGTCTTAAACTGTGTGTTCAGAAATATACCAACCGTACCAGTATACTATACCGAATCACATTAACTCAGGAGATTCATTGTGCTTTAATACACAAATAATACCAAATTAAATATGTTTTCAATTAACTATCAGTAATATTTATTAACCAAATATCAAACGTTTATATATCATTCGTTCGAACCCAAGCATCGGTAGCTACCAGTTTTTTTTTTTTTTTTTTTTTTTTGTAAGCGTCTCGTATATTTTTATACTCCTTGCTAAAGAACTTTGACCTTCATTAATAAGCATATACTGCAACGCTTAATCTGATCTTGTGACGTGTATTAGCGCGCAATGATTCCATACTGGCATCACTCGCAATTCTTAAATTTACGTTACTAACATTTGTTCATTATAACGATGATAAATGGTTTGAAAATACTGTCTCCGACTTACGTAAATTCAAATTACGCGCTGCTTTCTCGGTCGCGTGTAAACTATAAACTTTGAAGCATTACTGCGACCCACTGGTTCACCGCAAACCAGTTTACGGTTTTAGTTGCAAAAAAATTTATGGAATAGAAGGGTGTCGATAAAAAGTATTAAATTGGACAGAAATAAGTTAGTTGATGGAGAAGAAAACGAAAGTAAATTTTTTTATCAACAGTGAAAAGAAGTAGTATTTTAAATACAGTCGAGTCCCGACTTACGCGAGAGATGCGTTCCAAGACCCCTGGCGTAAGTCGAAATTTCGCGAATGAGAAAGAAAGACATAAAATAAACCAGTATACGGTACGTACAGTATATAGTAAGAAAAGCAAATGCACTATAGTTGTACTGTACAGTACATAAAGTAAAGATATTTGTAACTTAAAAAAGTGAAGATGATAATGATTTATGCTGCGTGATGAAACTGTTATTCTAATAAATATATTTTCAAATACAGTTCTTTAATTCACAATACAAGAGCAGCTTCCATTTTCATAAATTTTTGCATTCTACTAAGATATTACTCGGTGAACTTTTACGAATTTCCTTTTCTGGACTTTAAATTGTATGCATGGAAGATTCACTCATATCTAATTGTCGGGCTACCTTCGACGCATTTTTTAGTTGAGATTCAGCTTTTTAAGATAGAAGCTTTAGCATCGAGAAGCTTTAGCTTTTCTTTAATTGTCAAAATTTTTTTCTCTTTCTTTCTACCTTCACAAACTTAAGATGAAACATCGCTCTTAGTGTCATTTTATTTCATCAACTTTTTCATTTAGAATGAAAATATATAAAAAAATAAAATAAATGAAAAATATTTGTATAAACGATGTTCAGACTAGTACGGTGTGGGAACTTCCGCTCTCAGTGATGCGAAAGGGATGAAGGTCTATTCACAAAAGAAAAAAAAATGATAGTAGCCAATAACAAAGCCAATACTTACACACCATGATTTCCCTCCGAAGATTTTCGCGTTGCGAGTGAGGAATTCGCGTTAATTATAAAACTCTTTACTGGTGAAAAAATCGCGTTATAGCCATTTCGCGCAAGTCGGATCGCGTTGTAGCGGGAGTCGACTGTATTCACTAAAAAAATTGATTACTGAAGTCGTTTACATTTTATTCATTAAGTGTTTGAACACAATGTGGACGGATAATATTGGCGATGGTTTAAGGGGAGGGGTCATGTCCCCATGACCCTGCCCTTGTATCCGATCCTGACAGGGGTTGCGACTCACTGGTTGGGGAACAGCGATGATTTGAAGCAACATTTTTAGCATTTAAATAAGCCGAATGTTGTGTTTCATAGAACAGAAATAAATGTTAGCCTCAGAAAAGAATTCTCCATTCCAGAAAAATTCTCGCCTTAGTTTTCAGTTTTGCAAACATTGTGTACGCTTTTTTTTTTCCAATGTTGTGACAAAATGTCCTCAAATATTTCTTTTTTTTTACATTTAAAAATAAAAACTTCCTAATGTAGACACGATCGCGATCTTATAGTTTTCTGGAAAGAGAAAATAAATAAAGGTAATTCTCGGATTTATATCAACACACGTAAATAATATTTAATGTGGGGCACATTACCCAGTAGATTCATCAGTGGGGCAAATAGTCTGTAATCAGGTGGGGCAAATTACATTTTTGTCAAGGTTAATCGCCCCCCACCTCTTGTTTAAATAGCAAGCCAATTTTGCTGCAATCAATGATAAGGGCCTTTTTTATTATGTTCTCTTACTGCATAGACAGCTAATGTAACAGAATATTGGAACGCTAGTTACTTTAACAAAAATCCTTATACGTACTAACTTAGATCAAGCTTTAAAATGTTTTTTTAAAAGTCTTATCTTTCACTTTGCTATAACGCAGTAATTACCCCCAAAAATTCACTAAAAAAGGCTGTAGTGTATGCATAAAACTTCTTTATACAAAAATATTCTAAAAAATTTTGACACGGGCGTGCCCTATTCTTGAAACCGTGAAATACAGTTACTGGGGCAACTTATCGAACGGGACAAATACCCCGACTTACTCTAATGGCTTTATAACTTTTTAAAATATCAATTTCAAGTTCAATTTTATTAATAAATGTACATTGATGTCTAACTAAGGTTTTTAAAGTGTTTAAAAATATGTCAGAAAATCTAGATTTAAATTTTAAAGAAATGATTTAAGATTTTAAAAATCTGATTTTATTTAATAAGAACCATGATTTTTACATACACCGGTTTTTAGTCAGAGCCTTGCGGTGTTTTATGAATGTTTTCCAATTGCTGGTTATTATTAGGAGTTTCCAAAAAAAAAAAAAAAAACGTTATTTGCGAATAGCATCCCCCCCCCCAAGGGTTATGCTTCCCCAAGCCAAGACCAAAAACCCTATAAAATCGTTACCCCTGAAAATTTCAGAAGCGCAGTTCGCATCACAATCCCCTTCTCCCTCGTGGGCACCCCTGGTGTTGCAGTTTTTCTCTACAACAGTTGAATTTCGAAACACTGAATTCATTTTTCAAACTCACTATGTCTGTTTAGTAAATTTCTTTTTTATTCATTTATTTCGCTTTAACTTGTATTTTAGACCATTTTTATCTTCAATTTTGAGTTCAAATGTTCTTAATTAAAAAAAAAGTATTTTTTAAACGTTTCTATGAAGCTCTTGAATATTGATATCACGTCACACTTTTTCTAGTGCTGTTGAGAACAATTTCGTTTATACTTAAAAAAAAATATCTTAACAATAAAAATTGCATCTGTGGGAAGTTTTTGAATGGTGGGAAGTGTTTGGTCTTTTTTTTAACTACTTAAATAATCAAAGCAGAAGGATTTTTCTTCCTCTTTTTTTTTATCTTTAAAGTATGAAAATCCCTCAATCTATTGCTACGTCTTAAGAAAAGTATTGGGTTGATTAAATGTGCTCTTCATTTTGAACAAATGTATTTTAAAGAAATAATTTTAAAATTTTTTAGTCTGAATGCGCAATCTATGTCTGTTGCACATTATTATTATTATTATTATTATTGAATTTCTTTTTACGAGTAAAAATATACTGATTTTCATTAAAATTAAATTTTTTGCTTTGAGAATGGAAGAATAATAATATATGATAATTCTAAGAACCTTTCATCATGACGTGCCTAGTGCCTACTTCATTATTTACGGATATAACACTTTTTGCTTTCCCAACACCTTTTTACCTTAAAACCTTTTGCTGGAGTTTCGCTTCCGTTTATCTTAGAATAAAATAAAATATGCAGCAGCCCTAAAGTCCTTTAAAGCATACTAAAGAGCACTCGAGAGCATTAGTTTCGGAGACAAACACTACTGGAATAAAATGGAAAGCATGCAGCGAAGTTATATTTACCATTTCTAAGAAAATTGACAGAAGACGACGTCTACGATAAAATATTCAGTCACGTTACACCTAGAAATGGCGAAGACAATTATTTTGACAACAAAATGCGAATTGCTGCTTACAAATAAAAGTGTTTATGGGGACTTTTTAGAGCACATCACGTTCTGAAATGCGTCGGAGAATATTTGAAACGTGAGAATTACATAAAAACATCTGGTAGCTTTGAAGGAGGACGAATAGAAACTGTAAGTTGATACAGAAAGAAAATTTATGTAAGTGACAAAAGACATATTTTAAATAACAACGGCAAATTTCGTACAATACAGGAGCTTTTTTAAGTTGTCTTTCTACATCATACTTGATAGCAACACTTGCGAAAGGTGTCATTTACGTCTCAATACCTCAAAACAGATTGATGATTTTCTTATCTTTTGTAATAAGTATTTCCAAGTTCTCATGTTTGTTCCTTTCTTCTGGGTATTTCAACGACTGTTGCAAAACATTGTACAATATTTTGCTCACAGATGCATATCTAATGCGTGCGTTTAACGGTAACATTAAATAATACATTTTGAAGCAGCTATACATTAATAACGGGTGAAATACATCAAGTGGTAGCATTCTTATTTGTAAGGTGACCAAACATCGAAGTTCGACCTTCGAGATGCTTTATGTGTGTTTTTGTGTGTGCCTTAATGTTTTTTCTGTATCCTTCTAAATTGTTTTGATAAAGTAGCCTTATATTTCTCCGAAGTACGGATAGTTCTTGAACCTTCTTTTAACTTTTTTTTAATGTTCTTATAAACGTTTTTCATCAAAGTATTTTCATAAATGTTCATTGAAATTTATTTTGTGCTTCACATGCTGTTTAAACTACATCTTGTCACATATAAAAACTGTTTATGATGCTAAATACTCGCTGCGTAGCAGCATTAGTATCTCCGGTCACTAGTTCTACTGTTTTCGGGATAATGAGGAATAAATGTCATACTTTTGGGACCAAAAAATGAGTCGTAAAAATTTAGGGCAGGAGCTTAAAATTCAGGACTGTCCCTGAAAAGTCGGTGCAGAATGGTCACCTGTATATTCGTAGTACTCATAACGAGAGACATGAATTGAGGAACTATAAAATATGCACCGAAGGTTTGTGTTAGATTTTTTTATTGAAATATATTTACTATAAGTATTTTGCGCTGTTCCTTTTATATCAACCTGATTTCTACTATTGAAAAACATAATAATAAATAACACATACTTTGTTCCGTTCTACTGATAAAATATGTTATTAACTAACAAAAACTAATTAAATACGCAAAAAAAAAAAAAGAAATTGTTAATAGTGAAACAAATCGAAACTTCAGGTTTGGCACTACGTGACTTTGTATCGATCAACCACAGGGCGAATAGAACAATCGCAAATACACGTAACACGACATTGGTAGATTTAAGGTCCACTCGTTCCAGAAAGTAATGAATCATGTAATTTTTTTTATCTTCTAATTACAAATGCAACAGAATGAAAAACGCCAAGTTAATGAAAGTGAGATTTATAAACAATCTTAATTTCTCAAAAGAAAGAAAAAAAAAGATTGTCACTGCGTTTATGTTTAAAATAAATTTGTTCCAATCTAAAAATAAGTGAAGTGACTTTTTAAAAACTTTTTTGCTTTAAAAAAAGGAATATAATCGTGGGAATAAAGGAAAAATTGCTTCAGCTTTCGTAAACAGCACTTAGCTTTCTCACTGTTTTGCAATTAAACACTTTGCATCATAGTTTTACAGATTGCTTAAAAAATTTGTTCAGTAAGCTGGGAAGAAGGTTTTTTTTTTCAGAAGAAGAATGAATTTCTGAAAAAAAAGTTTACTTTTTACTTAAAAAAAATGTAAACAAAATGAAATTTTAATTTTGGGAAAAATAATTTTAGTAACACAATCTCTTATCGTTTCATAAAGGCCACTTATTATTTTCATCGCATCAAACATTAAGTTATCGATTTAGCTACATTAGTTCATAATTAAGATTACTAACAGCACTTCTTCTAACACATAAAAATGTGTTCGATTGCGCTAACAGCATTACTGGATAAGATAATTTATCTTTCTGTTCGGAACCTGCTATTATGAAAACGAAACGTAATCGGTTCGAAATCGATTACTCTCCGGATGCGCAAGGGTTGGGCAGTATTTCAGTCCGTGGATTGGAAATGTATTGATCCGTTCGTGATTAGTTATTTTGCTGAAATAGGAAGCTGCTCTTGTCACGGAATGTTCGCACTATTGTCCTCTTTGGGAGAAACTAAAAGCTTTGATGAAGCCCTTTCGTGACCTCATTTGCCGAAGAATTCTGACTATTTTGCATTATCATTATTGTTATTAGGTTTTTATCTTTTGCTTTCACCTTAAATGATATGCGGAACAGGTTTAAGAAAGTTTTTGGTTGGATGAAGTAAAACGTTTATATTGCCAAAAAGGAATATTATATTTCTATATGTATTTCACGTCTATTTATTTATTTATTTGAATGAAAGAATTGAAATGTTTACTATATTTTCCTCCAAATTATTGCCACTCTTGTTCCACTACGCAAAATAAAATAAAAAAACCATAATTTGGATGAACTGTGGTAAGTTGTGAACTTTGGCTCCGACAAATTAAAAGTTCCTAAACTTTTGTTGCCTTTTTGTTCAAGTTTAATTTGCAGGTCGCTTTGAAAGAAACCAATTAAATATTATGATTCACTAAAACTATTAAGAGATGACCTTGAGCAGCTTCCTCTATTAGCTCTTCTGCATTGAGAAGCATTTTCAAATGCCGAAGAAGGTGACGTTGATGACCAATGACGTTATTTAATCTTAGTAGACAAGAAGAAAATGTGGTATCTACCATTAGCAATTTAGAAACTTGTGTTACGACGTTTGTAAATGTAAAATACAATTCTCACAATAATTCTATACTATTAGTTTCTGTTATATTATTAGTAAAATTCCGACAACGAAATACCGGTACTTTAGTTAAAAACTCCACTTTTTTCATGCGAAACCAGGATGTTTAAGTGCTAAATCTTCGAGACCTCTAAATATTGAGCAATTCATGTAGTTTTCAACCTTAATTCTACTTCCACATTTTGAACAAGGGTGGGATTGTGAAGAATAATACAATGTCCATAATTTTTTTTCTTGGAAAAACCACCCTGAGTGTGTGTGTTTTTGAGAATGACCGAAGTCTGATAAATGTAGAAGTTAACCAGTGAACATTAACATTTACCTTCCAAAGGCATGGACAATAGACCGAATATGCGTGATGAACCAGCGGTTGAAGTTAACAGCCTACAATTACGGTATTTCACCGTAAAATATGTGTGGGATAAAAAACCAATTTTGATTTTTAAAAGAATGTTTAAGTTTATTCTTAGAAAAAAATAATCATGTTGCTGAATGATTTTAGTTTCCCCTCATGTTTTGCAAGAAATAAAAAATAAAACGGGACGGTAAATCTGACGCTGCAATGTAACAGCGGTCCATAAAAGCACCTATTCATTTACAGCACAAATAAATGACGTGTCTTCATTCAAAAAAGTTCATTTATTCTCATATTCAAACGACGTTTTTAATTAACTACACACAAAAAATAGTTTTGAATAGTGCTTTCTGGACAGCAAAAATTAATTTAAAATATGTTTCATTATTTTTTGATGAAATAAGAAACTTAAGTGTCTGCTTAAAAAGCAACGAATTTAGATGAATAGAAAACTGCAGTTTTCTGCTATTATTAAAAAACGACTATTTCTGAGAAATAAAAGTTTTTACTTTAGTGGTCTCAAATTTAGAGTTAGTTTAATATTTCGCAGTCAATGAAAAAAAAAAAAAACGATAAGCAAAATACGGAGGCAAAATGTAACGAGAGATTCCAATTATTACTTTTTTTAAATTTATAACACATTTAATTATTTTAGAAAGTAGAAAAATGCCGCATTTTCTGAATTTTAAGATCATGTGTAATGGTTTCCAGCAGATAAAAATATAAAGAAACATAAACTACTTTCAATTTCATGGATATATTTCAATCCACGGTCAACATGACACTACCTAACTTTTGATTTCAACATCAGTGTCATTTTTTTACGATATGGAAAGATTTTTAAAAATCATCAACTTAAGAAATCTTTCTTTTTGGATGTTTTTACGAAATTCATAGTTTTGAACTGCTCGAATGGTTTTCTTCGTAACTGACATGTGGCTTCCATCCTGTTACGTCACACTCTTTTTCTAGCCACTGTCTTGAAAAACAATTGTTATTTTGGGGTACTTTTTTATGTTAAAGTAGGAAATGTGACTGACTTTTTAACTTCAAGGTTACGAAAGTAAATATTTTTAAAAAATATTTCACTGTGCAATGTGAAAGCATTATTGCTGTGAGGGCCTAAAATTAGTAACCATCGATTTGTAATTTGAAAAGTGTTCATTCATATTTTTAAGATGATTTTTTGCTTTGAAGTTGCGAAATCGTATTTTAAGAAAATATCTTAAAACCTTATGCCTAACATTAAGAAACTCAAGAGTTCGTTTTTTGGTTTACAGTAATATATTTTTTTAAGTTATTGACGGAAATGAGACAATCAATTGATTAAAAAATAAAATGAAGGGACATTCTAAATGCAAATGATTTTATACATTTAAATAATTTCTGAGACGATTTTCTTGAACATTTCACAGTTTTTTTTTTTTTTCGACAACGAAAATTAAAATGCTGTATTTTTTGCTCGAAGGCAAGAGCAGCAAATATATTTTTTTTCTTGATAAAAAATTACAAAGTACACAATATTTATTTAAATGCACCCTGTTCATTTTTATTTCTAATCTTTTATTACCATAAGTTTTTTTGGAAGGGGGAAGGGGGAGTCAACGAGGCAAAAAAGGACGGGGGGAGATAAGAGGTGTTTTCTTTATCCAAATACAAAACTGCAAAATATTTTAATTTTGATTTAAAAAGTTTACTTTGTACTTATTATTTTTACTTTTCTTTTCTATATTGAGCCATCAAGACGATTGCTCTTTGACTTCACTCTGACCATAGCATGTTGTAGGGATTTTTTATTGTCTTTGTGATTGGTCAGACCAGTCATATGACTAGTAATAAGAATTAAATTATCGGTTAACGTCACATTATTCCTTTTAATTCAACTGACGAACCTATTCAAATGATCACACAACCTTAGTTTTTCTGCTAAAATTCATCATAAATTCAGCCCTCATTTTTGAGGGCTGAAATAAGGGGGGCATAGTAAAACTGAAAGTCCGCAGAGAACCTTTAAGGATTTAAAAAAAATCAAATAAAGCCGCTTATTAGGATATCGGTAAAAAGAAGATCGCGTTTAATCACGCATATTATTTTTCAAAAATGTGTTTTTTTACGAAACGCAGTAACTTCCTCAATGCTTCCTCAAACGTAATAAGTAAGGCATCATTTAAAATACTTTTTAACCGCTTTGGGAAAAATTTAAACACACAACTCACATTGTGCTGGCTTTTTTGAGAAATAAAAATCGTTTTTTTTTTTTTTTTGTTTCTTATTGAGCATTGCTTTAACGTATAGTATCCAGCGAGAGAGACCTAATTAGCTCAGTTGGCTAGAGAGTCACGCGAATAATGCTAAGGTCATGGGTTTCATGTTGTAAAAAATTCTGTAACCATCCAGCAACTCCAGAGCATCACTGTGATGCATACGACTTTTAAAGGACTTAACAACTGATCCTCTACTAGTCATTACTTTTTTGGCAGTCAGTCCACTGGAGTTTATCTGACTTATATCAGATCTATAAAGAGGATAACCAATAACAACAACATGGGTTTTATTCCCTGGGGGTGAGAAACCCGCTTTTAAATTGCATACAGTTGAGCAATAAATAAATACCTTTCTGCTAATGAATAATGTGCTGATGAATAACAGGAAATATCCAACGTTGTTTAGCACAAATAAACAGATTAATCTGTTTATTTGTTGGAAAAAAACGTTGGATATTTCTTGTTCCATACAGTTGGTATGGATGTTCACGACTTTCAAGGGCCCACAAAAAATCGTCCTTAAGTAGAACGCATTCTTAAATAGAACGTTTCTAAAACTACAGTGGATCACCGGGGCCGTGAAAAATCATCATTAAACAGAGAAAGTCGTTAAATAGAGCAGTTAATAAACTTTTATTTGTCAGAAACGAATTCAGATTGTTGTTACTTTTTTGAAATGTTGTTATTTAATTTGTCTCCCGTGAAATTATACGCTTAAATACCATAAAATATCCGATTGTAAAATCTTAACTAAGGAAAAATAAATAAAAAAATATATTTTAAACCATAAAGCCAATCCAAAAAAATCTTAGACTTGCTGGGAGGCACAATAAAAAAAAAAAAAATTAAACAGACACACCACTATCATCTAAAGTTCATATATAGTAATGGATGAATGTATGGATGAATGCATTAACAGATAAATACATCGATAGATAGATAGATGGATAGATAAACTTACAAAGATACATACGGGCAGAAATACAGAGAGAGAGAAAAGAGAGAGATATAAATATATGTATGTGTGTGTTTATAGATCAGTTCCTAAATTCTCAATATCAGAATTTACCTTTTTTTTAATATAAATATTTAAGTGTGTAAGCAAAGTTCTTCAGTTGAAAAGAATTTTCTATACAGTTATCGCTATTTTATGATGTTTCTTTTTTTTTTAATTTATAAATAACATTTTTTTCTGTCAATAGATTTTTATATTCTCAAGCAAGAAACACCCTGAAGCTAAAAAAAAAAAAAGCGGAAAGCATTTTATAATAACCAGGAATTTTATTTTAATCTTGCTGGTTCGAAACAAATATTTTAATGATGATACTTTTTACAGTATTCTAAACAATTTAAGTAGCGTAACGAAATTTTCTTCTTAACTATTAAACGAAACTAAATATTTAAACAAAAATAATTTTTTTCAAGGTATCTCTTTATTTTGAGAGTAGGAAAATTAATTACCAGTTTTAATCGGGCGTAAAGAATGCTTCATGTTCTAAATTGACACTAGAAAGGGTTTTTAAAATTACTTTGAGTATTTATCAAAATGGAACCTTTAAAGTCACTTTTTAACATCATCCGAAACTAAACTAAAGACAAAAATAATCTTATTAACAAAGCAAATTTTAAAATAAAATAGTTTAAGGTAACTTATATTTCCTTCGATTGGGAAATTATTTTTTGTACTGCAACAATTTAAAAAATATATTCAATCATAAAAAATACTTCTAACAATTTATTAACACTTAAAACACAGGAAGAAATGCACTTCATTATAATCGTAATATGTTTTGCATTTGAGTCGAGCTGAATTTAACATTGTTTATTGTTACTGAATTGATGCTCAACCATTATGTGTGGTATTACGCTAGTACTGCGAATTCTTGACCCTATGTCACTTAAATTACTGTGATTAAATACATGCAGTTAGTCAAGCAGAAAAGAAAGTATTTTTGAGATCTGCGTGCAGTTTTCTGCAGTAATTCTGTAAATGCTTCTAACTTAATCTCAGAGAGAAGCTAGAAGGAGAGTTTTATGTTTTTAGGTGCAGAATTGTTAATCACATTAGCTGCTTTATTCAACAGTTGCGTAACTTTTTAGGTAAATTGTACGGTGCAATTTTAGTTTTAACTGTTGAAGACAAAAAAAAAAAAAAAAAAAGATAGAAAGAAAGAAATCGTTCCCTTTTCCTTAAAGCTGCAGCCTTTGTTTGATGTATAATAACTTTACTGCCTTCACCTTTACCCCGCTACGCTAATTAATACGGTGAAATATTTTTAAAGAGAAAAAGCTCAACATGATAAAGCGGTCCAAAAGAAAAGATATAGTCCGAATAGTCCGTAGAAAAGATATATATCCGGACATAATACTGTGCAACTGAATGCAAATCGTTTAACACGAAACAATTTCACCATGAAAAAATATTACGGTCCCTAAACATTTTTCATATGTTGTTATGATGCCCTGGTTGTATCGTTCAGAAAAATGGAAGGTTTTATAGGAATTAGGTTTAGGTTGATAATAATTATTTTCTTGGGGAATATGTTGATTTTCCAGGATAATAAGGGTTGACAACGCTTGAAGTGGTATAAAAGAATATTTTAAAAGCTGCAAAAAAAAAAAAAAAAAAAAAAAAGGAAAGAAGGAAATCTATGTGCGGGGGCAGGGGAGTTAGAAGTTAGTGATGCTGCTAGATATTCTGGAAGGATATTACACTACACCATTATTGGGTGCAATTTGGTTCAATTGTATTTCAAATCATTTTCACAGTAGAAAAGAAGCCTCATTGGACGATAATAACTTACTTTTTCCTATCGATATAAATTCATTACCACGTGTGGTTATTTAGAAATTAATTGACGACAGTGTAATTACGGTTGACTGAATACAGATGTGAAAAATAGGTAAAAAATGCGAGACAGGTTGTATGATAAGTTCTGCGTGTAGTAAAACATTGGCTCTGTGTATACGTAATCATGATGTTGATGGTGAAACCAATTTTAAAAATGTGACATCGAAGATTTAAGGACATGGAAGTACTCCTTAACGAGACAGCAGGCTCTTTTTTCTACCATTTCTATTTATATTAGGTTGTCCAAACAGTTTGTAAAAATTTGCTAATTTTGAAAATTTTAGCATTTTGGAAAATGTTTTGTTGTTTTCGTTATAACTTTGCAAATAAATTTTCAAATTTTTGCAAGGGTTTATGAACTTTTGGGACACTCCTAGTACTTTTCAGCTCCATCGAAAAGTTACCGAGCATATTAAATACGTCTTGAATTTCATTTTAAAGGCTAGAATTCCAGAAAGCTTTTGGGTGAGTTCTCGAAAACTGCTCCCTCTATCATCATTAAAAGACGTGTAAAATTATTTTTTGGAGCTTCAATTTTGGAAATTGCCAATTCCCTTTATGGCCATTTCACAGTATTTTGTCCAAATGTAGAGTTCGCAACATGACTTTTTTTGGCATAACTGTTTTATTTACTGTTCGCTTAGCACAAAATTTTGTTCTCAATTAATCCCACCCACATATAAACTGTAAATAAAATAATGTGCTAATCAGTAAACTAAATAGTTATGGTAAAAAAAGTGTCATGTTGCGCACTCTACATTTGGACAAAATACCGTGAAATGGCCTTCTAACGATATCGAAGATGGCCCGTAATCGCGTTTTTCAGATTTCAATTCCGAAAAGTTGGCGGGAACTGGACCTAGAAACTCTATTCCACTTACAGTACCAAAGATCATCTAAAACTGCGTTTTGGGAGCTACAATGTCAAAAGTAATTCAGGGAAGAGCCTCTAATCCTCCTCTTCCTAACAGAATTAGAGATAATGTACTATTATTCTTCTAGTGTTTCACTTTCGAAAAACGGCCTGGGTAGTGCACCTAAACCTCTTCTCTCCCTTACATTACCAAATATTGTCTAGAATGCATTTTTAAGCATACAAATTAGAAAAAATCCGAGAAATGAACCCCCTTCACCGCCTTTTTCAGCGCGAATGTTATGCTTACTATTAAGTTCATATTGTCAGTTCTCAGATGTACAGTTGGGGCAAACGTAACCTATCAGCGTCATGAAGCTGCAATTAGGATATGCGTCACTTTCATAATGCTGTCTGGTTATATTTGCCCCAACTATAGTAATGATTCTCTTTTAAACCAGATTCTGAACACATTCTCTCCCTCCATCTCTGTATTTAGGAAACGCTTAAAATAATTAAAGCACAACCAATTTAATGCACCCCTTACTTTTCTGACCTCTCGACGGCACTAACCACCTCTTTCTCGGCAATTATCGTTTCATTCAAAATTTTGGAAAAAATATTAGTTTATATTGTTATTATGAGTATGCTATAATGAAGTTGCACATGTAAAACTATAATGAATAGTTAGTATGTGGTAACCAAGAGCAAAGAGTTAGGATCACATCGCGATCCGAATAGAACTTCTCGCTCTAATCGCTCGGCCGAATGTTGAGCGGTTAGAAACTCGGGATGGTAGCCCCAAGTATTAAACAACTTCAAAATAAAATCAAATTAAAAAGAAATCGAAACAGAATTTCCCGCAGAAAGTCGAGGGTAAAAACGAGAAAAATTTTCTTTTAAAATATCAATTAAAGCAACTACATTAACCTCTTAACTGTAAAACTTTTATGTTAAAATAATTAAAAATTCAGTCTACGATGCATGCTGTATATTTCGTTCAGCAAATGACTTGAGAGCCCAAAATTAGAGTCTACTGTAACGGTGCTTTAATTAGGAACTCTTAAGTTCATCGAACTGCTAATAAAATCTTCAAAATATTAATGAGGTGTTTGAGAAGGTACTTAAAGCTGGCATTGTTGTTTCCTGAATACTTCATTTATCTATATTTAGAAATTCAAGAATTTTTGAAAGGATTGAAGTGGAAAGCTCCTTTACATAATCTTCTCTGAGTTTCTTTATGTGTGACTATATCAGTGACATTTAAAGGGTTTTAAAGATTTCAACTGTTTGGGAAAGAGTCGTGATAAAATTTGGAGTCAATGACCGAACGTTTAAAAACTTGAAAAGTCTTGCTCGGGGTGAAAGAGTTCTACGAATGATAATTGAAACAAATTACGTTCTATTATAAAGTAAAGACTATTAATTAGTTGTATTATTTGAATTTTCAACATTTATATAAATTACATTACCAAATAACTAATTATGACTTTTGCTATAGTACATCATATTACAAAAATTGTTCACAAAAGTAACTTTGAAATACCTACCATGATTTCGTATTTCCATCAAACTAAAAATTCGTGTTTCATACGATAAAAACGTTTTATTGTTGCTACCTTTTTTTCTGTAAGATCCATTTGTAATTATTATAATTATTAAATTTTGGACGATATTAATTCCCAAAGCGTTTTAACTTATCGTTTCTTCGATGCTCCATCAAATGTTGAGGATTTTACACCTATACGAACATATTTACACTTTACTCTTGGAATTATAAACTTTAGCTTTTAATTTTAATGAATATGAATATATGAGAAACCAATACAGAGTTGTCCAGAAGTGGGTGTATCCACCCTTTGTGTGTGTGTATGTTTGATGGTAAATTTCAAAATCAAACGATACAGGGAAATAAATATTCCACCTAAAAAAAGGTCAAACATTGATTTAAAAAGAAAAGAAAAGAAATTTTCAAATTTACCATTTGAAGAGTATTAAGCAAGCTCTAGAAGGAAGCATTAGTCGAAATTTCACGGCTGAAAATGGATAATTTACAACCACGGTAGTAAAGTCTCAGGTCATTCTCTACACTATCACATACAGAAAGATACTCCATTTGAAATAAGTTTAGCTGCACAAGAATCATTTGAAAGCAAATCTGACTCTTGTGTTATCCTTGAAAGCAGCAAAATCGCAGACGAAGAATTAATTTCAAGCAAAATGAGTAAAGAGCTTTTCAACCATTTTTATGAAACAAACCGATGGAAAGTTTGTTTAATGTAAAGTATCTCACATCAATAATTTTCTACCTCAAGAAGTGAATTTATACTTAACTGTGATCAACGTAAACAACCAAAAGAGTTTTAATTTAGAGATAATATCTGATATCTGAGTTCAAGTTCAACAATTCCTCTTGTTAAACTTATCTTGAAACTCAAACCACAATTCGTAAATAATCGCGTTAGATACTGTAAGCCGTACTTTTAAATTTTGAAGAAATCTTCGTGAACTAAGCACAGTTTTGCTGAAGATAACAACCCATTGAGAAGATTTTGCACCACTTCATTAAAACCAAATTATCATAACGGAATTAATATTCTAAGTTGTAAACAGGTCATTTTCATATAAAGCTTTAAAAATATCTCAATTTCTTTTATCAGGAGGCAAGAGAAAGTATTAAAAAGAGAAAAAAAGACTCACATCCAATATTTAAAAAATATAAAATTTTAAAATGTCATAAAAATAGGAAATAAGTTTTTTTGCATAAACATGAAAAAAAAGAAAGATAATACATTTTGATCAGGACAAACAATTCTGATTTCTCTACAGTCACAATACATTAAAGACTCTCTCTCTCTCTCTCTCTCTCGTTTTCGCTCTTTCATAACCATGCAGCACATTCCTTCTCTTACTATTTTGTAATCAATCTGTTTTAGAATTTCTCCCACGCCATCGGGAGTACATTCTCAGCACCTTTGTGATCCTGTACCATAAGATTGAGGACTCAATGACAAATGCATAATTCAATCGCTAATCCAAACATCAGCAATACATAGAGCGAGGCTCAAACTAGACTTGACGGCCGCGTTTTTACCTGGGACTACCATGATATGAAAGGTGCTTTGCCTCACGCGTACTAAATCACCGTCAAGTTTGAGCCTTTCTGTATACATTAATTACTTTACAAAATTTAAAGGAAAATGAATGTTTTGGTGAATTGTAATAAGTTCTTGAACTTTTTATTTTGATCAAAATATCCTTTCGATAAGAATTGAATGGCGATAAAATCGTATGCAATGAAAAAAGAAAAAACCCTTTTTTTTTTGCCTAATATTTGTTAGTCTTAAACGTTTTTGGATTTACTTGGGATTTTAGCTTGAAATATTTTAGCATTGTGCAATTATTAACAGAAAAGTTATAAAAGTGAGTACTGTGAACACCTGGGCAAATAGAGACGAGTGTTGCCGCAAAGGGTTCAACTTATTACATTTCTGTTTTTTTTTTTTTTTTAACAACACAACAAAGAAGTGTCAATAAAACAAAAAAATGAGTGCAGTGGCTACGCATCAAAGCTTTACTCGGTTACAGGGATTTTACTTCAATGAAAAATAACTAAAAATAACTTTTTTACATAAATAAAGGGAGTTAAAAAGGCCTTACTTCAATAAACAAATAATATACGGGAACCCTGTTGCGCCTAACATTCAAATTTTACTCAAATAGTCATAGGTATATGCAAACATGATGAATACATCTATCTTAATATGTCGTGCACTCAGTTAAATATCACCATAAGTGCAATTTTGTAATTTTTGATTAAAAGTCGGTATTTAAGAGCTAATATATTGGACTAAGAAACGAAATACAGAAACAAGGGATCCCGCTTCGAAGTCCAACGTGTCCAAATTAAGTAACGAAGTCCAGTTTCATAGTCCAGTATGTCATTACATCTCACATCGCTCTCCAATGTCTCCCGACCGCAGGTCAATAAATCCTTGGTCCAGCACCCTCAGAAGTATTGATTCTCATTAAAGGACTTTATGACTACCCTATATTTAAAGTGCCCCAATAACCATTAACGAACAGTCCAATATGTTAGCACTGCAATATCACCGTAAAATAAAAAACTCAAAATTTGCACTTATGGAAGTATTGGAATGAAAGTACGATATATCAGAGAAAAAAAAAGGGGGGGGGGAGCTGCTAGGAGAAGATTCTTATTTTCTTATTTTTCAAAGGGTAGTGTCACGTCTAGGGAAGGATTGGAGCCCCCTGCACAAGACGATATCAAAACGCGAAATTCAACAATAACATTTTTACAATGAGCCTTTGAAGCATTAGAACCGAACTGAGGGCACTATTTCTTTGTGTTAAAGAATAATGAGAAAGGGGCTGATAAAATTAACATAATTGGCTAATGAAAGTTGTAATTACAGTTAAAATACAAACATGCAGTGTCATAATTGCCTAACAGGGAAAATTAAAACTGCTATTATTATATGGAGTTTTTTTTTTTTTTGGAAATATTTTACCTTCGTAAGTTTAGGTAAGGAAATGGTAATATCTTCTTACGATTTCCCAGTCTATTTTTTCAGTTCTTTATTACACACTGAAGAACTTCTTATTTAAAGGAATAATAAAAGTATTAATTTTTTTTAGTCAAAAAAATTTTTTTAAGTAACTCAAACAACCGCACTTTGTTTTAAAGAAGGATAAAAGTTTAAAAATATTTCTTCCAACTCTGATTAGTCTGATACATTTTGCATGCATAACACCCGAATCTACTTTTACTTGCAAATTTATTCATAACAATCCTACTCTTTGTCTCGAAATCACTTGTGCATGCAAGATCTTTGGGGGGGGGGATATCAAGCATTAGTAAAGTTTGGAGAAAATAACTCGAGCAGCAAAATTCGTAAGATAAAAGCAATTATTTATAATGTATACTAGTTAACTGATTTCGTTTAAATATATCGTTATTTTTCGAATTTGAAGCGCAATCTATATTATATGTTCCATGCAAAAACAGTGTCGTTTGATTAAAACATTTTTGAGTATTCAAATTGACTCCGTGCAAAAAATGTCTCTAAATGAAAAAGAACAAAAGATAAGAATTTTTTCCCCAATTGCAACGTACGGGGAAAAAAAAAATCTACTTTTGGAACAAAATTTACTGAAATAATCTTAACTTATTAATGCTTCCCTAAAATAAACAATTGTTATAAATCAAAAAATATTCACCTTATTAGAATTATGGTTGTTTTAAATTTCAAAAAAGATTTTTTTATTATTTAACAAATTAGTGAAAAAAATGAGACTGCAATTTTTAGTCTCAGAAAAGAAAGTTGCGTTTTCCATGGAAACACGTGCAAGTAATTCTTATACAAAACACAAAACGATACACATTGTTCTGTAAAAATAAGAAAACAAGATCAGTAGAACCTTGTCTATCCAGACTAATTAGGACCGAAAGATATTATGATAACAGAAAATCCGGATAATCCTGGTAGTATTAGGAATAAATAAACAACTAGTCTTTTAATTAGCAGACTCACCGTTCATTATAATGGAAAAAAGCGTTTTTGTAACAATATTGCTTAGAATTATATAAAATACA
Source organism: Uloborus diversus (assembly GCF_026930045.1). Classification (NCBI taxonomy): domain Eukaryota; kingdom Metazoa; phylum Arthropoda; class Arachnida; order Araneae; family Uloboridae; genus Uloborus; species Uloborus diversus. Next base: position 169,417,405 of record NC_072731.1, read on the forward strand.
CCGCCAGATCAGCCAATTCCATCCGAGAACTGCAGTTTCGTGCTTATTAGCACTCATCAGCCCGGAATAGGAAGCCACTGAGCTGGAGGTGGAAAACCTCGGAAGGGAGCCAAGAGTGCCAAGCAAACTTGTAGCTAGTATAAAATTAGCATAGACCAGACGAATAACCGAAACAATGGGTCGGTTTAACTCGAAAATTGAAGGCTAATTCGAAAACTGAAGACAAGGTATTTTCAGTAAGTTACCACCCTCTAGCCGGGGCCTAAGATAGAAATACATAACATACACCGCCGACTCCATCCGAGGACTGCAGTTTCGTGCTTATTAGCACTCATCAGCCCGGAATAGCAAGCGACTGAGCTGGAGGTGGAAAACCTCTTAAGGAAGCCAAGAATGCCAAACAAACTGAAAGTCAGACGAGTGACCGAAACAATGGTTCGGTTCAACTCGAAGATTGAAGACAAGGCATGGTATTTTCAGTAAGTTACCATTCTATCGTATTTTATGTATTTCCGCCTTAGCCCTGGCTATAGGGTGGTTCCTGAAAATTGATTAGAATTGTTAGAAATAAAAATACACTAAAGGGCAGTTCCGAGGGTAACTGACTGACATTCTGAGAGCACGACAATAAGTATTTCGTAGTATTCAGCAAAAAATATACATTATTCAAAAGATAATTTCCCCTGAATTATTGTACTTTTTAAGCCCAACTTGATGACAGAAATAAGTTGCTAAATGAAATTTGGAATGATTTAAAAAAAAACTTGAAAAACACTGGAATCGACTGACAGTTTACTTTTGTCAGGTTCAGTCCGTCACCATCTTTGCAATATCTAAAAAAAAAATCTAAATACATTTTAGGAATTCAATTCAGCTTTAAAAGCGCAATAGACCACGGGAAACGGACTTCTAAATAATGTATATTTTTCGTTGAATGTGACTAAATACGGTTTTTATTTATTTATTTATTTTTTTCATAATGTTCGCCAGTTACCAGTTACCCATGGAATTGATCAAAAACATTTTTCACATCATTTTTTAACTCAAAAATTGGTCTACTGTCAACGAATGGCGTTTAAATGAAGCAGGGCGACAGCCAACGTTTTATCATTCTGAATCAAAAAGCTATTGTTTAGAGCAGAGGTTTCCAAATTTCCGACCTTCGTGGACCCTCTCCGGAAAAAATTGCGAACTTCGTAGACCCCCTCCACGGCAAAAACGCAAAAAAAAAAAAAAAAAAAGATTTGACACAGTTAAATATATTTTTTTTCCTAATATATTTTTCGCTTTCTTCCCTTCAAATTTATTTTTATTTATTCATTGTTCTATATATTTTTTCAGAGCTCTTGTCTGGTTTTCATTTCTTACTTCATTATTTTGAGTTATGGAAGTAAAATTCTATTTGAAATTCAATGAGGAATAAATATGTAATTAAGAAATTTCAACAAAAAGTTTACTATAAAAAATGAACTTTTGAAGTTTACCTAGTTTAAGTGTGTTAATTTTTCATATGAGTTGTGTTTTAATGGCATATTAGGATTTTAAATATTAACTAACTGTGGTTCGAGCAAACCTACCCTGGCAGCGTCTTATTGCTGCGATTAGGATCTACGTAGCCTTCACGATGCTACATGCTTAAGTTTGCCTCAACTATAGGGAGCCACCGCCCTATGCTCGCTATCGGTCACCAGTCCCCGAAAACAGCAACCAGTTTCATTTATCGCAATCAATGCATTATAATAATGCTTTAAATGTAATTATAATACTAAAAAAGTATGCTTACCGTTAATACGGAAAAAAAACATCAACTAATTTCATGTGCTTCAGTGCTACAACCTTGCTCATCGCCCATATTCATCAGTTCACCACATACTACTAACTACATCAACAGTCCAGCAGGTTTGGTTCAATATAGTACGAAGTATGCTAATAATATCAATGTATTCTGAGCAATAAATATCTTAGGCCTTGACGATTTGGCCAGAGTGAAAGGATGATTGCCCAAAATTTGGTGGCTGTATGAAAATCGTTCACTTTCACTTCAAATGACTTCACTGAATAAACGCAAGAATGTTATGCAACAAGTTTATAAAACAGTGGTACTCATTTATAAAACAGTGCAAGTTTATAAAACAGTGATAATTATTAAAATCGACAGCAAACTACATCATTTGATATAGTTCAGCTTTTGCTTGAAATTTTGAATGTTGACTATTAAATTTAGTCTTGAAAATTTTGGAACAAAAGTTTTATTTAAAGTACTCATATAGAATCGTAGCTGTAAAAATGTGCCTCAATGTTTGCATTTTACTTAATGTAGTTTTGTAACAATATGAACTTCGTCATGTACACAAAATTAATTAATGTGTAGTGTGGTTACTTTTGAGAGTTTCGAGGGGGGGAGGGCTACTGCGTTCTGCATGTACTTGAGAAGGAACTTTTTTATTCCTCTTAAATGTGCTTTTTTATGAATTAAAATATCGTTACTCGTCCTACAATCAGAATTATATTTAACGTTTTAGCTGGACAGCACCGCGGACCCCCTGGCATGGACTCCCGGACCACCAGGGATCGGCGGACCACAGTTTGTAAAACTCTGTTTAGAGTAACTGTTCCATTCTTACATCATAAACTACGATTCCCAAAGCGAGTTTAAGATTTGAAAAAAAAGGGGGGTACACATCCAATCCGGATCGACGAGAGCTGGATAAACGAGGTTCAATTTTTGAAAAAAAATAGTCGACTTCTTATTCATAATCACTTTTTTCAAAATCGAATTCAAGCGGAAAAGATGCTAAACGAACTAAATCTACTTTTACTTTCAAGTTCATTACTAGTAATCCCAATAATCATTCATCTGAAAACTATCCACTTGAGCGTAAAAAATTTAAATTGTGCTTGATTACAAAAGGTGATGACAGCTACTTTATTTTACGCTTGCATTTTAAAGATTATTTTCCTCAATGAGCGAAGGACCGTCGGTTACCGTCTTAGCAAAGAGGTGACAAGAAGATTTTTGACACCCAAACAAGGAAAGTTGTTTTTGAGGTGATTAGAAATTCGGATATGACGTATTGCGGGCCATTTCCATGTCAGTCATGTTTTTCAAAAATGTCACAATGTCCTTTAAAGTACGTGACACTGATATCTCAATGATAAGAAACTTACACGGCTGTTTTTATTTAAAGAAAAATAAAATGGCGCCAGGAAAATATGCTATGGAGTAGGAAAAAAAGAATACATTCATTCATTCTTTTCTAATGCCACAAACTTAAGGTGCCTAATAACTGGCTTCCCGATCAGGTGAAATGATAATTATTTGAATACTGTATTTGATTTAAGTCGGTTGCATTTTAATGTATTTGAAAGTAATACATTAAAGAGTGCGTTAGCGTTAGATGGGATCTAAGCATAGGGTCTGGTGGGGGAAAGTGGTCAATTTGGTAAAGTGGTGGTTAATCAAATAAAACGCTTTAATGAAAGAATGAGGGATTTTTTTTTTTTAATTTTAGATTTCAACAAGTAGGAATTACGCTTTGAACTAAAAATTTTAATACCGGCAATTTTTTCTTTGAAGAAAAATTTGTTTTTGTTTACTTATGAAACATTTTAACATCTGAGCACGTCTTTTAACTTCTTTGCAAAATTTTGCTTATTAAAATTTTTAGTAGAATCTCAAGAACACGTCTGCATAAAATGCTAATCTGGACTCATTTCATTTAATATTTTAGAACATCTTAAGTAAAATGGGGCAAAGTGGTCATAGGATAAGCATAACATGTATCTTTCATCTAAAATCATTCAATTTTTACTTATGAGGCAGATATCAGTTAAATATTAAGTTTACTAACCATCTAATGTTCGTAAGGCAAATGTATGAAATACAACTGAGCTTAAATATAATATAGCATATCGACTGAATTAAAGCAAGTTTGTAATTCTATAATGTTTGGAAAAAATCATGCAGCAAAAAATCCGATGACAACATTTTATAGCGTTCACAAGTCTCCCTTTGAAAGTTTATAGAGGCATGTGCCTTGTTATCTGAGACAGAATTTTTTTTAAAAAATATGGGACTTGGTTTATTGAAAGTTTTTTTTTTTTTAATTTTCATCTATCAATATCAATACGCCATGTCAGTTGTTAAAATTGATAAATCTGTTTATTGACACCTTACGCCCTTTCCTTAGATTTAAAATAAAATAGTACAACTCTGAATCATTATAACTTTTATTGCTTTAGAAAACCTAGGAATGCTGTGAGACGTAAGTTTATATGATTTTTAAAAAACAACTTAAATCATTTTCTTTTCATTTACGCACTTGCAGTTATAAAATAATTTCCCGTTTGCTGTAAGAACACATAACAATGCTTAAAGATAGAAAGTTTTAAAAATTTATAAACTGTTCAATGTAAACACACACACAGACACTATATCTATTTAATTTGCAGATAAAATTGGACAATTTTTTAGGTGCTGAATCTTGTTTCGATTCGCTAATTACTTAGTTTAGTTGCAGAATACCTAGCTTATTAGCACATTATCTATTAGACATTCGTTTAAAGGAAAATAACATTGTTACTGGAGCAATATTAACCTTTCTGCATGCTTAAATAAACATAATATTATCTTTTTATTTGGATACTTAAAGAATCAGTTTAATAAAGTCAAACAGCCACCGTATTAGTTTATATAACCAATCAGCAATCAAAAAAAAAAAAAAAAGTACAAAGAATCAAATGATTTAAAATATTGTTACTCTTAACGAGAAACAAGTACGAGACAAATAATGAATTTGATATTTATATGGGTCTATATCTAAAGATCACTGACATTTGAAATTTTATGATAACTTTTGAGTTTTTACAATCTTATGAACTTTAACGATTTGGAGGCCCTCCACTTGATCATTACCGTGGTAAAATGTGAAAGACTTTTGACATGGCGCGTTAACGGAACAAATTAGTGAATCCATTAATCAGCAGATTAACTAGATGATGTGTACATCATTTCACAGGATGTGTACATTAACTTCAGTGGAAGTATAAGACATAAACGAAGCTAAACAAAAAATTATAATAATTAAATAGAAGATTATATGATTATTTTCGAAAATCTGAAAGACAGTGTTTTAGCTTTGAATGAAACCTCCCATGCTCTTTTTTTTTCTTCAAATAGATAATTTTTTTATCTGTAGCAACAAACATAAAATCAAAGTTTTAGTACTTTGGTTATAGAAGTCGGTCAAGAACAACAATACATCGCAGAAGAAGGCTTAAAACAGTGTGTGACGTAGAAAATAGGATCCAGATGCTAGTTTATGTAAGCACGTCACGGTCATTTCAAAAGATTCTGCTGGAAATTCAGAAACGCGGGAAAGGTTGGTTGAAAGTCGTTCGGTTTATGTTTTTATGAGTGAGTAACTCATACTCTTTTCTTATAGCATCAAATATGCTTCATTTGGAGCACTATGTTGAATTCCTAACCCGCACTTTTAAAACATGTCCGTTAATATTTCATTACATGTCATACTTAAATGTGTAGCCAATATTTTCGAAATTTTACACGATGTATTTATTATTAGTAACCGTATACGCAGTGGCGTGACTACCCTCTCTGCCTCCCAGGGCGGTTCCTCTATTTGCTGCCCTTTTGATGAGAAATAGTTAATACATTGAAGAGTCAAAAGTGTTTTAATAAGATTTCAATAAAGAAGAAAAGAAACTTTTTTTCCCCTTAATCTTATGTTTCTTGCAGAAAAAAAAAAAAAAAAAAAAGAAATTAGAGCCGCACCGAAAAGTTCTAAAAATTAAGCCAACATTTGGAATTTTAGGCAATTTTAGTAATGTTTGGAGCTTCCTTTCCGAAATTGAAGTGTTAAAAAGCGATTTTAGGCTATCTTTGAACACGTGAAGATATTGGGGAAGGTTCGGAAGAGCTGTCCGGAGGGTGTGAAAAATGTGTCAATGTAGGCTGTATCTAGTAGTGTAAGGGCCTCCCCTAACTCCATCAAAGACAGGATTTTCCTCTCAAAATATTTTCAAACTTGATATCAATTTAAGGCTATCTTTGTGTGACGTTAAAGAGAATAGGGAATGTTCGGGAGCTCTCTGGAAATTTTCCTAAGCCGAAGTTTCATAAACGCAATTTTAAGCCATCTATGGTAGCGTAAGTCCACCAAATGTTACCAAAAATGTTGGGAAGTCATATGATTTTCCTGTCTCCCCTTGAACTTTTTGAAAATGACGTCCTAAAAACGCGACTTCAGCCGTTGTTTGACGGACACGTAATGAGCGAGACTTCAAAGGGGGCTCTTCATCACTGAGAAAAAAAGGCTTTGCGGGCTTCCCTCAAAAATTTCTAAAAACGAAATTTAGAGCCAAATGTAAAGACGTTAAGTGATTTCGGGAACATTTGGGGTTCCTACCTTAGAATTTTTCTGAAATTGAAGTTTTAAAAGTCCAACTTATATAAGCTATTTTTGGAGACATTGAATGAGATAGGGATTTTAAAGTTCAAAGTTGATGTCTAAATAACATTTAGACTATCTTTAATCATGTTACAGGGAAGGGACAGGGCTTGACCGTCCTCAGAAATTTGTTGGTGTTGAAGTTTTAAAAACCCAATGCTAGGTTAAAAGACGAGATGTGAAGGAATGGGGTGGGCGTTATCCCTTGGAAAGGTTTCGAGACTCAAGGTCTAAAACTGCACTTTTGGGTTAGTTGGTGACGTTAAGGGATAGGAAGGTTCAGTGTGTCAAAATTATCCAAGCTTGAAACATTTTAAAGCTATCTTTGGCAACGTTTGTCAACAAAAAGGGGGGGGGAATGCAGCCCCCAAAACGTTGTTTTAGGCTATATTTGGCCAAGTTAAGGAAAAATGGGCTCTTCTTCGGAAATTTTTCAAAATTAAAGTCCTGAAAATGCATTTTACGTTTTGTGACAGTAGGAAGGAGCGTAAAGGGTGGGGACATTTTCCTAATTTAAAGTTTTAGAAACGCAAATTTAGGGTCAATTTGGTTTCTCAAAGGGAGTTACAACTCCGTTTTGGATCTGTGCTTGAGCGAATCTTATAATGTGGACAAACTCAGTAATCTTCACCCAGGGTACAAGCAAGTCCACCTACCCTTCACTAGATCCGGTACTGCTATATTACCAAATTTGGATATTCTCTTTTTCGCGGATAGAGGCCGATAAGATGAAGAGGCCCTTTACATTCGACAAACCATACTGTGGTTCATGAAAAGAAAAAGTTGTGCATCAACACTTTTTTTTTTTAATTTGAAGGTTAAAGGCTCTGCCTAGACAAGGTGGTTTCCGATTAACTTTCTTAAAATCAAGTGGTAGTTTCATCATATAACAAAAGGTTATGAAATTTTTTGTTTCCTCCGCAAAATTTAACCTTAACATTAAAAAGAAAAAAAAGAAAAAAAAAACAAGGTCCCTCGACTTTGCACTACCATCTCCATTCTGTAGCTTCATACAATGGAAGAAAGAGGGAGAGAACAATTGTGCTGAGCTATCCACAGGAAAAACGCATGTTTTGTATTAGAGCAATTTTATTGTCATAGTTGTACTAAAAACTTACAATTCGAACCCATTTTTTTCCTCTTTTTTTGCCAGTAATAGATCAAAGACATGATTTCCTTATTGGAAAAACGCGTTGAAGTTTTCGTATCAAAAGTGGGAAATTGCCGTCCCCCAAAAAGTGCCGCCCGGAGCGGACCGCCCCCTCCTCACCTCACAAACTATGCCACCGCGTATATGCAATCTCAGTAATTCAGAAAGTTTTCACTGCAATAAATAAGAAACTACGTACTAATGAAGGGAACTATAAAATGCAGTAAAAAAAAAGTCAACAAAATTTCTCCTAAGCACTAACAATGAAAGAACGTTCCTTTTAAAGGGTGGGGGGCAGTAGTCTAGAAAATCACCACTTTCTATCAATATACTGGGTACTATATGGCTAAAAAACAAAAGTTTTCGTGGGTTAAATTCCCGAATTCCCATTCGCAGTGCTTCTGATCCCTAGATTCGATAAAACAGTGTCAAAGCAGGGGAAAAAATATTACTTTGTTCGAAGCGCTGACTTAAATTTTTTTTAATCAATATAGGAACATCATCAACCCTACAGAAACGACTCTGATCTGAGAATAAAAAAGCTCAAACAAAGAAAAAGTCCATTAAGTACTTACCATGAAACCATTCAATTTTCTAACAATGAAAAAAAGTAGCATTTGAGAGAGAATAGTAAAAAATGTGCCTAGATGAATAAATTATTTGCCTTCGTGCCGAAATGTAAGGTGCTGAAATTTTTAAGAAAAGTTCCTTCACTAACTTAATAAGTTTTAGTGAGTAGTGGGAGATGTTTTTCACACGCTTTTCAGATGAATGTTCTACCACATGCGGATAGTGAAATCGTTGCTAAGATATTGGTATCTTAAAATTCTCGCCAATTCTCTAATTTTCTCACTTTTTAAAAAAATTCGGCAGATGTTAAGAACCTACATCTCGATAACGGGGGTACAAGGGCAAATACTTTTGGTGTCAAGTAAATGCCTCAAGATGCTCTTTCGATTGCTATACATATTGCAACTTTTTTCATTACTATCCCATTTGTGTGGTACTCTGGTTAAAATCTTTAACCTTTATCTATTCATTTGCCAACTCGGGGGCATTTTCAAGCGATCAACTAAGTTTTTTTAGTTCTGTAGTGCATACGTGGAACTTTTAAAACAGTCAATTAAGCCATTTTCTTTTTATTTAGGGGACACTGTTTTCCCTTAATTAGAAGGACCCTCTATTCTTAGAGGGTTCTTCGTTAACAAAATTTCTTAAGAATTCTTAAGTTCACTGAATTCTCAAGAATTTTTCCACAATATTAATAACGCGTTACCGCCCCTATAATCACGCGCCATTTACTTTGTAAACCGTTATTTCTACTAGTTAATAAATTAAATTAAATTCTGAAGAGGGAAAAGTAGTTTCTTCTGCCCCCGCGGCTCACTATCAACATTTACTAAAGCACTTCAGCAGCACTTTAGCTATCGACTTCGTCTTAAACTCGTTAATTGATTATGCACAGAAATTCAGCCATTGACCTCTTTTGAGAGAACTGCTGATGACGCTGATAAGGTCATTGGTGAGAGAGTTTCTTGCTAAAAATAGATCTCTCAGCGCACCACATAATTGAATTTGTTTTCAGAAGGGCATTCTTGCATAAGAGTAATTCATTTAATTGTCCAAAAGGAAACTAGTGAAAACGTTTAGAGTGAGAACCAAACAAAACTTTTAGAGCTCTATATAGTATAACTGAGGATAAGTGAATAAAAATGACTTAACATTTCAAAAGTATTTTCACTGAATCTGTCACATGCTTCGTTACATTCTATTCTACACTAGAAAATCGTCCGTCAAGATATGACGGGTGAAACTTGCTACAACATTTGAACGAAGCAATGGCCTGTATGGTGATATTTTGATAGATGACATTTTAACCCTAACTCCAGTAGATTAAACTCCAGCAGATAGCGTTGACCACTTTTTCGTTTCTTTCTTCGCCTGAAATGACAGTTTTACCAGTAAAACAGTTCAGTTACCGGATACAGTTTAGCCGTTTCACATTAAAGTCTTTCCCAGCATTTTAAACATTATCAAAACATATGATCAAATTATCATACTGTGGAGCGAGTTTCATTGTTGATGACGCCAGGAGCATTACTCGATCATTGGCTAATATATATGAGCCGCTCAGAAGCCAATGCGGTTAAGTCCAAAACACAAAAATTGAGAAAATTAATGTTTTTTGATACATTAGTTTTTAAAATTCTTGGTTTATTAATTTAATTAGAAAAGTGTATAAAATCTTTTTTCGAAATGTAAACTCTGCAAAAAAACAAGATATGTACAGGATGTGTAAGTAAAAACGTAAGTATTTATTGAAATAATGACAGCATCTTAAAAATTTTAGGACTTATACCTTTTGGCAGATGAAAAATATAAGAAATTTATGTAAAAATAATAAAATAACATTTATTGTCATAAGTTTTATGTTTATTCATCATAACAAAAACCATCTTCTTACAAGTTATTTAAATGTAAATCTTGATCTCCATGTGTTGTCCTTAATGTCCTGTAAAAGTAGTGTTTAATTGGAGGTATATACTTTACTGAACATATGATGTCTTTTTTTGTTTCTCTTGAAATTGTTCTGAATATAGGTTGAGTTATATTTTTTAAATTTACTGGCCTACCTTTTTTTTTATTTATTTATTTAAAATCAATTACATGAAAGGTATCATCCTCGTCAAAATTATGTTTGAACTTAATGCTGCTTGGGTTCCAATTTTATGCATCTCATATTAAGCCAATGACTGTTAATCCACTTGTTGATTTTTTTTCTGTTGGTAAGAGCTTCTTCCAATGGTCTTGTGAAAAGAAATTCTCATGGATTCTTTTCGACAACTCTGAAAGGGTTCTTCCTTTTACTATTTTGTATTATATGATACCAGTCACTAGGGTTATAAATATACAGATTTTTTTTGCATAAGCTTCTATAACTGCAAAATCAGCATCATTGGGCAAATAACTGTGCCCACTTAATAAAAATTTAAGCTCAATTGATTCAGCCTTTATGTCTTCACTCTGAACCAATCTCATTAAACTTAACACAGTTTTTATATTTCGATTCTGTCCTAACCATGAATCTGAATACATTATAATTTTTTGAAAATCCTTTCCGTACAATTTAATGTGTTTAGATAAACACGATGACACTTCTTATGAACCCCGCGATGCTTGGGTTATAGGCCAAACATACATGTAGCCCTCGTTAGTCTTTAAATCATGGCAACCAAGATTGTATACAAATATGTTTCTCTTGTAATAAGCCACTGATGTAAATAGTTTCGGAAATGGTAATGCTTTTTCGAAATCAAAACTGAACATGCATATTTCGTCTGAAGCTCTTAGTCGATCATTAGCCATACTATTACGGGCAATTTCTGCATCTCGCAAGTGTTCGTCATGTTCAACTTCAGCTGCATTTTTTTCTTCATCTATTGTAGATTGCTTTTTTATTACCAAATAATCGGATGTTGCACAAGTATCTTTTGAAGGTTGCTTAAAATGTAAGCAACCTTCCAATGTAAGTAAATTTTGTCGAAAATGTATGGTAATAAACAATTTGCTCTTCATTACATTGTTCGACATACAGGTTATACATTTTTGCAATAGAAAAATCTGAATTCAAGTATCTGCCACTAGGATTATGACTTCTTGTATAATGAATTTCTTGTTTTTCAGTGTTGCCAACAAATATCGAAAGAAGAAGAATAATTTAATTTTTATTTCAAAGTTTATGTAAAAAAATATTAATAACAGGTGGACTTATTCACAATGGCTTCTGAAATTATTATACAACATGTTCAGAAGCTATTAAAAAAAGGGCTGTCTAACCTAGAAAAAAGTAACCAACGAGTAAATCCTTTAATAACTAAGAAGATTAACATTTATTTTATCAAAATTTCCAAAAATCAGAAAATATCCAAAAATGGACTTAACCGCATTGGCTTCTGAGCGGCTCATATATGACGATGTGTAATAAAATAAGCAGTTTGTGTGCTGTGTGTGCACTCTTCCCGAGAAAATAGCAAGGTCGTGAAATTTGTTGTGCTGATGCAAATTTTGCCAGCGATGTGCACCTTGACGCTTGAATTGTAATCAACTAATTAGAGAAAAAATATTTACTGTTATATGTGATGTTTGCCGCTTTTTTACCAACAAACCATGAACTTTTTATTCTGACAATATATTGTTTCAAGTAATGAAACTCAATTTAACTGCTAGCTGATTGTTAAGAGTCTATAACAATAAAAGTTTCTACAAAACGGTTCGGAATAAACATACATTAATGCAAGTTGTTCTATGTATCTAGCAGTTCAATTACATTGAAACAAGCAAAGACTTTCGTTCTTTTAGGGATAGTAAATAGATAAATAAGGAGATAATAGAAAAGGCAAAAAAATACATAGATGGATATTGAAAAGGTTGTCTTGAAATTAAGAGAAGATATAGATTGATAAACAAAGAGATAAATATAGATTACATGGGTGCAGAGATAGAAATACATAGATATAAACATTGTTAGGTAGATAGAGATATAAGTAAGACAGATATAAATATATGTACAAATGTATAAGTATTTATTGGAATAATTTATCTGTAACCTCCACACTTGTTTGAGTAGACGCCAAAGACGGCATTTGTGGCGCAAAAAGTTGAATGGCGAAAAAAGCTAATTGCTTAAAAAAGGCAAACCATCGTAGCCATAGAAAGTCAGCTGCTTCAGAATAACATTCGTTATTATTTTCATTGCTGAAAAATCAGAGCATACAAAAACTTGAGAGCGAACACATTACCGTATTATACTTTCTCGTTTTATTTTTCGAAGTATTTAACATTTTATAAGGTCAACATTCAACAGTTCTTTATATTTACTTTTATTTTATTTTCCTTTTAATTGTAAATCTTATTACTTTTTAATATGTTTTTTTCTTGGTCAAATGTTTTTTTTTCTTGTATTTTTGTTACTACACTTACATTGTTTTAGTTAAATTTTACAAAATTTGCAAGATTAGGTTTTAGCAGAAAATTTAAAATAAAATATAAGTTAGCAAATTATTTTATGTAAGCTTCTCTAAATGGTGTCAAAAAGTAGCAAAACTGGATACATTCTGTTTTTGACCTTCGAAGAAATTTACCAAAGTATATTTGGTTCACATTGTGAAAGTGGTACTTTGTATAAACCGGATTAATGTATTCAACATAAGTCATAATAAGAAAAAACATCGACAAAAGTATCGATACGAAGTAGTATATTGAAAAGAAAAAAAAAGTCACGAAAGATTTTCTGTAATTGAGTACTACGCAGTAGTTTTGAAAAAATGAAGTTTCAAGTTAATTCAGAAGACAAAAAGTATAGTTATGTACCGTAAACGTGGCTTCAGGAAACAATTATCATAACAATTTCGAACTTCTACGTATAAAAAAAAATATTTAAAAATTCTACAGAGTGAGTCTTTACCAGATTTCAAAGCTTTACTGGGTGTTAGAACATGTCTTAACAAGCAAGAATCAAAGAACATAAAGTCGCAAATGCAATACTGACGCGCTACATGCACACAAAGCCAGAAACTGACGCATGCAAAACAAGTCTCAAATTGACTACAAACAAGACGAATTTACACAACGTTTTACTTTTTTAGAAAGGTTTAAATGGGTTGTTAAAAGTTTTGGTCCGATGACAACGCAGAGATCGGTGATGTCGTTGTTGCGACAGTCGTGGCGTTGTCATTACTACTTATGTAATGCAGTCATAGGTCGTAAATTTCAACAATAAATTTCAACCTTCCTTAAAAACTAAATTGTTGTTCAAAATAGTTTTTTAGCATTAAACTTGTGGCCTGATACAAAAGCGTCAGTTACTTTGTGTGCATGAAGCGTGCCAGTATTGGGTTTGCAATCATATTCTCTATATGATATGCTCTTATTTAGATCTTTTCTATCCCCCAGTAAAATTCTGACGTCTTGTTCAGATTATAGTGTGTGTGTAAGAGTAAATGTTGACAAAGTGTGGACGTTTCCCATTTTAATAAGATGTGAATTAAATTTCGATACTTTACATGTAAAAAGCGAAAAAGTTTTAGTTAATTTCAATGAATAAAAATAGTTCTCCGTCAAAAATAATTAAACTGTGGAAGGTAATATTTTAAATAACCGAACTTCCGGACTGTAATATTTTAAAGAATGACCGTCTTACAATAACTCATAATGTTTCATTTTTACATATGACTAAAAGTACTTACACACAGATGCAAAGTGTCAATTAAAACTTTATTGATGTGTATTGATTTTACACCTCTAAAACTATTTTATACTTTCGTATAAACTCTGAAAATTCCAGAACAATACATTAGGAACTGCTGAATAATCTTCACATTGATTCATCAATCCTCAACCATTGGTGTGATAAACTGCTCCTAATACCCAGGATACCCTTTTTCTCCATTCACTGTTCCTAATAACACTAATGTGGAAATGTAAACCTTTTCTACTTGGAATTTGTAAAAATGAAACGTTATTAATTTGTTATTGTTTCTAGAGCAGAGAAAGATAATTTTGGCAAATTTAAATTTCTTTTGCCGTAACATATTTGTTAGAAATGCGTAAAATCTTATTCCTACGGTAATTTTTTACTTAAATGCTTATTTTAATCAGCACTTTATTTACTAAAAAAATTTCTTACAAGATTTTTTATATTGTCTTTGGGTGTTTCTATCCTTGCTTATTTTTTCAGAGATGTGTCATTTGAAACGCAATGTATCGGAGATTTAAAGAGACGTATTTATGATACCGTCAAAACATGGTTTTCATTACAAATTTGAATGACTTTTGCCATACAAAAATTTTGCATCAAAAATATATTTTTATTTTTGGAAGCCGATAAACTTAAACCACTTTCCTCGGATATTTCACAGAATTGAGGTGAAAATTTAATACTTCCATCTTTTAAACTCCACGGAAAGAGAGCTTTAATATTTAGGTTATGACTAGCAAAGTCAAATAAAACTTCTTTAGAGTATTTTGAAAAATTTTAAT